>NC_134266.1:28178570-28358570 GCF_031893055.1 Leptodactylus fuscus | reverse complement strand
GACTTTAAGGCTCCACGTTGCGGAACGTAATGTAAAAAACGCAGCAGAAACGCATTGTGTTTTTCTCTATGGTTTTTTTCCCCCACAATGTGTGGATGGGATTAGACAGAATCTCGTTCACTTTACTGGTACTGTAATATACAGTGTTTTTTCTGTGGGGCCTTAGCCTAAAGGAGTGTTTTATACTTCCAGGGGTTTTTAGATGCTGTGCATAGAGGTGACGTACTGGTTCCACTTCGGGTCACATGATTGGAATGAGGACTAGAGATGAGTGAGTAGTACTCGATCGAGTAGGTATTCGATCAAATACTACGGTATTCGAAATACTCGTACTCGATTGAGTACCACTTGCTATTCGAATGGAAAAATTCGATGCCGAACCAGTGTTGATTGGCCGAATGCTATACAGTCGACCAATCAACGCTGGTTCTTCTCCTACCTTTAGAAGACTTCTCCGTGCAGCGTCCCCGCAGCGTCTTCTGGCTCTGAATTCACTCTGCCAGGCATCAGGCCTGGGCAGAGCCGACTGCGCATGCCCGCGCTACAAGAAAATGGCCACTTTGACACTGCACGGAGAAGACTTCTCGGAGAATCCAGGCCGACCCTCACTCGTGGACTTGGTAAGTTCAATTTGATCGAATGTTTCCTACCCCTGAAACGAACGTTTTTCCCCCATAGAGTATAATAGGATTCGATATTCGATTCGAGTAGTCGAATATTGAGGGGCTACTCGAAACGAATATCGAATATCAAGTATTTAACTACTCGCTCATCTCTAATGAGGACTCATCCCAGGATCACTCTACTTCCTCCCTTTCCTTCCCGCTTTCCCTACTAATTGTCTGTGCTATGGGGTCTGACTTTATTATGGTCTGTCAGTCCCCATGACACATAACTACCCATGAAAAGTAGAAAGGAGGGAGGAGGCAGAGTTACGATCACACAGCCTGGAATCTACAGGTAAAGTATTTAAATGCCCCAGAAGAAATAAGTAAAAATATGATTCCCTGGAGAATCCCTTTAAGAGCAAATGTGAAATGATTCTAATTACTTTGCAAGTTGTTCTGTTAGTAGACACCAATTATAAAGAGGAACTATTGTGAATAAATTAATACATAATAAAGATCCAATACATGTTTCTGAACCACTGAGGCCCAATACTTAAATTGTCTTGAATCAGGATCCAATGGAGGATCCTATGAGGACCAGTCTGACTGTTTCCTTCAGGAACAAAAATGTTGCTATCAGGTCTGTTTTAGTACAGAATTATACTCGTGACAATGTAACAATAATAAAGCATCTATTCTTAGACCTCTGCATTGTGCCTACCTTAAAATTTACTACATGAAAAAGTTGGCAACCAGGTTACTTGTGATGGGCGAAACTTGGGAACTTGCTCTTTCAAAACCAGAATTGTTACACTCTGGGGTCTTTTCAGACCCCTCAAAAGACCCTAATTGGAACCCCAAGGTGTTGATAATACTCACCTTCTCTCAGCTCTCTGGAGCTCTGATGCAATGTTGTTTTTTTTTCCCTGGTGTCTTCTGGGCTAGTCCAACCAGTGACAACATCACTTCTGAGGGACAAGTGGTCACAAAAGGGCACTTAGATATCATGACACTTCTGTCAAAGTGTCATGATGTTGAGGTGTGCCATGTCATATCTGAGGCCCAGTAACAGGCCTTAACGGTCCCTCGGGGCTGCTGACGCTACCTACGAGGCTGAATGACACTGTAGGATTATTTCAGCTTATTCAGAAAGCCAGGTTTGAGCTTTGGAGTCACCTCCTACTACCAGTGCACCAACCTCCCCAAGGTGTCACCTATAAGTATTTATTTGTTGACACCAGGTAAGAAGAACATAAACCATGTTAGAGCTCTAGAGAAGAGAAGAAAGGTGAATAGAAGATGTTTATTATACTTCCACACCTCCCTGGAGCCTCCAGCTAGTTTAATCTGAGGTCTGAAGAGACACACCAGAGCTCAATAATGATTTGTGGTAAATCCAAAAAATTTTGAAATAGGCTAAACCCAAAATTTTTGACAAAAATGTAAATGAATCTGGCTCATTGTGAGCCGTTTTGTTCATCCTTAGATGTAACCAGTTGTGGGTGTCAGATTTCACAGTCCAATAAGGTCCAAAGCCATGGTGACGTCCAGTTGTCAATTTATTCATACATTTGCAGGTGGAAACAGAGGAGAGGCACAATCTAGTCTTCTAACAAAAGAACACTAATTTTAACTAAATCAGACATGTGCTTAGACTTGATGGGTCGTTTATAGGCAAAGTATATTCTCTGGTGGCCACATATACTTCACCATTGCCTAAACAACTCCAAACTATTCAGAAAGCACATGTCTGAAGGACTTCTAGCATTTGCAATAAAATTGTCTTTCCAGTCTTAAAAAAAATGGCATTTTATGATTCTAGAGAAAAAGTTATCATGTTAAAGGGAGTCTTTCAGCGGGAAAGTTGGTGTCAAACTAATGACAGTACCTTGTAAAGTTGCTTCTACGCTTTTCAGGATGTCTTTCTTATTCTGAATTGCAGCTCTGTTTTTATGAAAATCTGCATTTTATTATTCTGCAAATTAGCTGAAAGGGCTTCAGGAGTGTTTCCATCAACTCCAGATAAAGTCCCCGAACTGCAGACAATGGGTGACAAAGCAGGAGATGTCCCTCAAGCCAGTGGCGTAACTTCCACCATAGCAGCAGAGGCAGCTGCCAGAGGGCCCAGGACATTATGGGGCCTGGTGACAACTACCTCTGCTGTCCCCGCTCTTATCACAGACAAACTGTTGTAACTGCGATAAGAGTGGGGGAAAGCTTGTAGGACCTGTAGCTGAAGGACCTTGTGTGACGTCAGCCGTCACATGACTAGGTGGGCGTGTCTTTATAGCCCGTGCAGTCCTGCAAGAGATGAAGAGAAGGAGAGATGTGGTGCTAGGTAATGAAGGGGAGGGGGGTTGTGAGATGCAGAATGGAGAGTGTGTTTGTGTGTCTGTGTGTGAGTGTGTATGTATGTGTGGTGTGGAGGAGGGGAGAGGACAGTGTCCTGATATCTGTGTATTAGGAGGAGGGGGAGGTCAGTGTCAGTAGATGGATCAGTACTCTACACATTGTTTGTATTCAGACTTGCCTGCAATTGCTGTTACTAATGACTGTCTAATAGTAGTCAGGGGGCGCTCTATGTATTGTATTGTATTGTACTGAAGGGGAGGGGGATGTGAGATGCAGAATGGAGAGTGTGTGTGAGTGTGTATGTATGTGTGGTGTGGAGCAATTGAGGAACAAAAGTAACCTAGGGGCAGAGATGGAGGGGAGGACATGAAAATGGGGGTAGAGATGAGGGGTGCATGAAACTGAGGGCAGAGGGAGGGCATGAAATGTCATGTGACATCTGTGCATTATTAAAGATGGCCAACACCATCAAAGACTGTAGCAGAGCCGGAGACAGGTAAGTAACTTTTTTTTTTATGTCTGTATCTCCCCTCAGTCTCTGATTATTATACCCTGGGGTCTGAAAATACCCCAGAGTATAATAATTGTTTATTATGGGGCATAATCCCGTGTGCAGGGGCCACAATGGGGGATAATACTGTGTGCAGAGGCCACTGAGGGACATAGTAGAGCACGCAGGAATGCGGCGTGGGGGGGGGTGTCGGTCAAGGTCTTCGGTGTCAGTCAGGAAGGGGGGGGCCATGTCAAAAGTTCACCACGGGGCCCCACCATTCCTAGTTGCGCCACTGCGTCAAGCCGTGAGGGGTAGTAATTGGTGGTTATCAAGAGGAGGGAGTAAAGCCCCAATAGGAGTAGACACGCCCCTAAAGCCCCTTTTCAGCTCATTTGCATAAGAATACAATCCCAATTTTCATAAATATAGAGAGATGAAAGATGTCTTTCTGTTGAACGTTTTGCCGTCACATACTCTAATAACCGCACATTTTCTTATATTTGCCTTCTCTTGAACTTAAAATTTTCCTTTCCTGGTTCACTGGGTTCAGCCCAAATGATACAAGCCTGACCCAGAACAGAGCGGAGATAAATTATTATAAATGAATATACTTATAAGCAGAGCACTTCAGTATTCAGAGCTGTTACTTGTATACTTACTAGATCTCTCCACTAACTACTTGTATAGTTCCTAAGGTCAATTTTAGCAGGGAAGACATTTGACTCATTGTAACAACGTTGCACATTTGCTGAGCCCTTCTTCCTGACCCATTTCACTGTTAATGTTTGTTTATGTGCTGTTCATTTCCAGGGTGTCTATTTCCTTTTTCTGTAAATATGACAGTGAGATTTGCTCTCCTCATTCGACTTTTCAGTGGAATCTATTTGAAGATATATAAAATCAAAATTCTGTACTTTAAAAAAATAATAATCCACTAAAATATTAAGCATTAAAGGGATCTTATCATTTTAATTATTATTTTTTTTTTACTAACACGTAGGAATAGCCTTAAGAAAGGCTATTCTTCTCCTACCTTTAGACGTCTTCTCCACACCGCCGCTCAGTAGAAATCTGAGTTTTCTTCGGTATGCAAATGAGTTCTCTTGCAGCACTGGGGGCGTCACCAGTGCTGCCAAAGGACTCTCCAGCAATGCCTCTATCTTCTTCTGGAACCGCCTCTCCCCACGTCTTGTTCCGGCACTGGGGTCAAACTTCTAGTTGGCTCTGTCATCGGGCCTCAGGCAGAGCCGACTGTAGCAGAACGTCCATTGACGGGATATCACTATTTTTTATCAATATACAAATGAGCTCCTTGGAACAACAAGGGCATTGGTATCATTTCAAAGGAGTAAGCGGCGAATATCCTCACTGCCCAAAGAAGTCATATGCATTTTGACAAAAACAGCAATATCTCGCCAATGGATTCACAACTCTAATTCTGGTGACCCTAATTCATCTCTCTGTTGGGCTCTGTTGAGTGAACCTCTCAAAATTTGTCTTGCAAATATTTGTCAGATTCCCCTGACAGTTTTGTTTTGGTTTGGCCCAAACTGGAATTGCTATTATTATATTCTGAGGTCTCTTCAGACCCCAAAGTATAAAAAGCAGAGGCCCAGGAAAGGTGAGTAAGCATAACAGTCTTACTAATCTCTCCTGGGCTCTGTAGTAGAATCAGATGTTGGTTCCCATCTTCTTCAAGTCTCTTCCCATCTCCTGAATGATGTCAACCATAGCGGACTGATAAGGCCTGTGATTGGGCTTCCGTGGTCACATGGGGTCAAGCCGATGTTATGACATATGCATCTCAGTGTCATGACATTGTCACGTGTCATGTAACTGCTGATGCCCAATCACTGGTCTCAGTATTTCCCCGGGGTCACTGTGTCACCCTAGAAGCTGAAGAAAAATGGGGAGCGATGGAGCCCAGAAAAAGTAAAACTCTTATGTTTACTCATCACCCCTGGGCCTAATAAGACCTTAATAATTCGTAAACCACAAAAATATGTATCACACAGGGGTGACACGGTGGCTCAGTGGTTAGCAATGCAGCCTTATAGCGCTGGGTCCTGGGTTCGAATCCTGCCAGGAACAACATCTGCAAGGAGTTTGTATGTTCTCCCTGTGTTTGCATGGATTTACCCCATTCTACAAAGACATACAAATCTGTTCTCTCATCCCTAATGATATGCTGGGTTGTGGGGACATATTAAAATATTGAGTTTGGTGTAAAATGCTTAAAAATGTACAAAATGTACAATACAATCTGTGACTATATATCTGTATACTATATATTACAACATTAAAACCTATGCTTAAAGGTAAGTTTAGGGTTTATTTGTAAAAGCCAGGGATAGAAGACAGTAATGAGTACGAGTCTGATTAGATATCTGTTGTAGTGTCTGCATGGAGATAACAATGGGCATGTCTGTGACAAACTGTAGCATTAATTAATCAGCCTCAATTAATTCCAGTTACCCTTGATCCATAGCATTTGAGAGATGGGGATATAATTAGGATATTAAGAGAGGAAAAAAATAATTGTTTGTTATACCGTAATTACAACCCTTAGATGATGAATTAGACACTGTAAAGTATACCTGTCATATGCCGCAATGTTAGATGCTGCTAAATAATAGAACTTAATGAAGAAGCATTTACACCGAAATATTTATATTGGAAAAGAATGTCCTGCTTATGTATAAATAAGATTTTACATACATCTTGAGAAAATACTTTACAATTTTACAAAAATCTAGACAAAATACTGCAGCTTCCTGCACTATCTTGTCAAGTAAAATCCAGGCTCCCCATGCTGCACCCCTACATATTTTGGACTGTATATTGCCCCTTCACATTATAATGCCCCCATAGAGTATAATGCTCTGTTATTGGCTAACACACACAATAATGCCCCTTTAGTAGGCTATGGTCCCACAGAGTAGAATGCCCTTTTACTGTTGTTGGCTCCTACATGGTATAATGCCACTTTGTGAACTACGGCCCCATTTACTGTCTCCCATACAATATAACATGACATACAATATTGACACCCTAACCGTCCTCTCCGTTCTACCGGTGACCTTAGACTTGCATCCTCTGTTATCTGAACATCCCACTCCTGTCTCCAAGACTTTTCTCGAGTTGCATCGGTGCTCTGGAATGTTTTACTCCAGACAATCAGATTAATACCCAACTACTGCAGCCTCAAAACTGCCCTAAAGTCACGTCTATTTAGTCAGGCTTATTGTATGACCTGATCACATTATTCTACAACTCCACAAACATTTCTTATCCCATTCCATCCTTCGTCCTCTATTCCTCAGATCCAGAGCTCTCATATAGAAGTTACACTGCACTCTCTGCACTGGACTATTCTCAAGCTGCTGACCAACACTTTATTTGTGCCCCAGATGGAACAGGATTTTTCTTACTCTACAGCAGTGAGTATATATGATTTTTAATCTATTTGTACCCAGTAGTCCCTGGTTACATAAGGCATCTTCTGCCAAAGGAAGGTGTCTGATCTATTTTGGATCCTAATTTGCTGATCCCTGTACAGGTGCTCCTTTGACTTCTGACTTCCTGTACTTGACTTCGGCCTGTTTCCTGGCTTTGAACTTGTGCTGCATGTCCTGATCTAAAACCTGGATTACAGACTAAATATAAACTCTGCCATACCTGACCTTAACATGTATTTTTTACATGATACCAAGCATTGATGTCCCTTGACCCACTTGGGCCATGTCTCGCCATCAGTCAGACCACCCCTAGAAGTAATGACTAGAGATGAGCGAGTAGTTAAATACTCGATATTCGATATTTGTTTCGAGTAGCCCCTCAATTGAATATCGAATCCTATTATACTCTATGGGGAAAAATGCTCATTTCAGGGGTAGGCAACATTCGATCAAATTGAACTTACCAAGTCCACGAGTGAGGGTCGGGCTGGATTCTCCGAGAAGTCTTGTCTGCGCAGAGTCCCTGCGGCGTCTTCCGGCTCTGAATTCACTCTGCCAGGCATCGGGCACTACAAGAAAATGGCCACTTACAGTCAAAGTAGCCATTTTCTTGTAGCATGGGCATGCACAGTCGGCTCTGCCCAGGCCCGATGCCTGGCAGAGTGAATTCAGAGCCGGAAGACGCCGTGGGGAAGCTGCACGGAGAAGACTTTTAAAGGTAGGAGAAGAACCAGCATTGATTGGCCGACTGTATAGCATTCGGCCAATCAACGCTGGTTCTGCATCAAATTTTTCCATTTGAATAGCGAGTGGTACTCGATCGAGTACGAGTATTTCGAATACCGTAGTATTCGATCGAATACCTACTCGATCGACTACTACTCGCTCATCTCTAGTAATGACTTTTATATTAAAGTCCAGATTAAAGAGATATCACCAGGGGACCTCTGAAACAACACTCTCCCACAACCGATTTGGTTTGTCAAATACCGTAAATGCCGTTCCATATTTTGGAGGTACAAAGCTGGCATCCAGTAGTTATTTCATCTTCAATTCTAAGATATTAAATGTATCAGAATAATATCCTTTTTCATAAAATTGCATTTTGTTTTGCACTGAATACAAATGACTTGTTGTCACGCTAAAATCGTTATCAAAAAAGTAATAAAAAAACGTTGCTATAGTAACATTAACACAACATGTATTTTGAAAAATATAAAAAATAAAAAGCAATAAGGCTGTCCAAGCAATGATATGTGATCCATGGTGTTGCCATAGAACTAACAATTAATGCCAAGAGTAAATGTAACGTCCTAAACGCTCACCGCCTGGATACTTAAATGGATTCTGTGCAAAACAAAAAAGATGTGAAACGTTCCATAGAAACTTTTTTTTATTAGCATAAATAACTTGATAAATAAAAATAAAATTTGTATTAAGTGAACAAAAATGAGCAGAAGGGAAAAGAGATATTAGTACCCAATCTTCTCTATTTATGTGCAAGGCTCGTTGGAAACAAGACCCACTGGCAATAGTAATTGTTACATTGTATATGCTATTTTTGCTAGGTTTCTCCTTATTCTAGAGTATTGTTTAAACCAGAGTCTCTAAATGTAGCCTTATATGAATGCACTGTATTCTTTCTCAGACAAGCTGACTTGATGTTCACCGGATGTTACTCCTCACCATCTACAACTTTACTATCATTCACAAGGAACACTAATAAGTAGAGATGAGCGAGTAGTACTCGATCGAGTAGGTATTCGATCGAATACTACGGTATTCAAAATACTCGTACTCGATCGAGTACCACTCGCTGTTCGAATGTAAAAGTTTGATGCAGAACCAGCATTGATTGGCTGAATGCTATACAGTCGGCCAATCAACGCTGGTTCTTCTCCTACCTTTAGAAGTCTTCTCCATGCAGCTTCCCCGCGGCGTCTTCGGGCTCTTCATTCACTCTGCCAGGCATCGGGCCTGGGCAGAGCCGACTGTGTATGTCCGCTTGTAGTGCGGGCATGCGCAGTCAGCTCTGCCCAGGCCCGATGCCTGGCAGAGTGAATTCAGAGCCGGAAGACGCCGCGGGGATGCTGCAAGGAGAAGACTTCTCGGAGGATCCAGCCGACCCTCACTCGTGGACTTGGTAAGTATAATTTGATCGAACGTTGCCTACCCCTGAAACGAGCATTTTCCCCCCATAGACTATAATAGGGTTTGATATTCGATTCGAGTAGTCGAATATTGAGGGGCTACTCGAAACGAATATCGAACCTCGAACATTTTACTGTTCGCTCATCTCTACTAATAAGTAAAAAGAAACAAACGTTATTTTTCCAAAAATCAATGCTCCAAATTGTAGCCCAACCCTATAGTGCCTTAGCCAGTTGCTTACTCTGCTATCCTTCATCTAGCCATTGTTTTTTCCATGCCTAATGTGTGACTGGACTCTTACTGGACTGATTTATTAAAACCAACATTTTCCATGCCAATCTTGAAAATCTCTTCCTCACCAGACTTTGTACCCAATCTATAACTCATCATAATTGAGGCATATCCTTTGGGGTCCATGCGCCTAAACAGTAATCTACACCAGCTCCTTAAAGAGTGCTATTATCCCCTAACCCTGAGCCAAACCAGTTTCCCTACGCTGTGCTGATGAGATACAGCCTGCTCATAGCTGGGATTCTTTTCATTTTGGAATGGATATACTGGTTTGGAAATAACCTGCATCATGTTATTAGGATTATTGAAAAAGTCATGCATGATGCTACGGGGGCTGTCCTAAGAGGCAGCGTACAGAGGTACTGTTTTCCTAATTACATCATGGGAAACAGATTTGCATATTCCCCATAATCCCCTAGTGGAGCAAAAATGGCTTTGTAAGTCTCCATATGCCTGCAAAGATGCTCACTCCTCAGGGAGTGTTATTATCCCCTGACCCTGGTCTAAAATCTCTCACCCAGTCAAACCAGTTTCTCTACGCTGTGCTGATGAGATCCAACCAGATTGAAACAGCATTGTCCACAGCTGGGATTCTGTTCCTTTTGGAATGGATATACTGATTTGACAATAACTCCGCACCATGTTATTAGGCTTATTGAAAAAGTCATGCATGATGTTAAGGGGGCTGTCCTAAGAAACAGCGTACAGAGGGACTGTTTTCCTAATTACATCCTGGGAAACAGATTTGCAGCTCCTTTCTGGTATAGATTTCTGGCACCATTTATATGATATGGCAACTAGCATGTTGTGATATTGTGTTGAATTGGTTTAATGAGAAAATGGAGTCCTTTGACATTTTTCTGCAGATAGATTGTAGCTCAAATTTAATTAAAGGGGTTTCTTCAATATTTTAATTGATGAACTATCAATCAATATTGTGATATCCTAGAATATCCCTTCATAGGCTGAAATACACAACATAGGATGGACAGCTTACAAGTCATGATTTATTTGAAAAGCTCATCATCTTCTGCCATACTGTCACGACCTGAGTTCTTGTGATTAAGTTGTGTGTTTTTCTGGTGGGGATTTGATCCGGTGTTCTGGGGTCTTTTGGTGGTTTCCTTGCCATTGGACCATCTGTTTGTAAAGTTGGTATCGGCCTTCAGAGTATACCTGAGGTTCTTTAGATTGAGCCTCGGGTGTTGGTCGTTACCATTGTCCTATCGGACGCTTCTGGGGCCTGTATAAGGAGGAGGGCTGGCTTCACTAGTTGCCGGTTTCGTTGTATCCTACATAGAATTTGTGGCTCAGGGAGGAGGAGTGGTTTTGGAACTATAGCTGACTTGGAAGTGGTGTGAGTGTTGCCTTGTGTGTGAGTCTGGTTTGTCCCTCCACACTTCCACTCTGCCCTGTCCTTCAGTTCTGTTTGCCTGTCACTGTCTTGGTGTTTGTGAAGTTTGGGTTCCAGTTTGTTTTGCCCCACTCCTGTGTTAACCCTTTCCTCACCTCTCCACTGTCCCTTTCCTCATTCTCTTGTTGCGTATTGTGTTGTGCTGCGTGTCTGTTGTCCAGCACATCCCATCCTGTTTGTTTTGTCTGCAGCTGCACCTTGGTTTCTGTAGGGGTGACCACCTTAGTATCCCCAGTCCCTAACTCTCTTGTAGTTCTCGCCCTCTCGGCCAGGCCTTCGTGTTAGAGAACCAGGACCAGAACCAGTTGTCGGGGCGAAAGCTAGTTTGGGAATAGCTGACCACCACCCGCAGGCAGGGCTTAGCTAGCCGCCGTAGCGTCAGGGAAAGTCTCCCTCCCCTGTTCCCTTAGCGGTGCAGTCTGCAGTCCGGATTTTGGGTCTAGGCATAGACACGAACGTGACACATACATGTGTTGAACCGATAAGAAAGGTAAGGAAGGACATGTCTGTGATAGGGATGCCAGGGGAGATCAGGTGACCACTCTTGTTATCAATCCCTCAAATGTGCACTATACCAAAAGTTGATGTACCATTTTTCTCTTCTATATACATAGACATATAATATACTGTATATTGATTTCTTTTGAACCAAAACAAGCAAAAAACTTTGTTGCCATTCAGTCAAGGACTTGGTGGAATAACTTTCCATGGAAATAGAGGATTATGAAAAATCAACAACCTATGTTGTGGGACAAGAGCTTTTTCCAAAAGGTCTAAACCTAAAGTGCTTTTCATTGCTCATCCTTTGTTAAAGGGGTATGTTTGTGTCTAATATTTATAATTGCTTCTATCTTGCCAACATTGTTGACATTGCATTGAATGGTGCGCAAGGTCTTGCAATGACAAAGCTTTGTGTAAGGTTACTGAAAATAACAGAAAACCAACCCATGGGTACCTGTTTCCTATGGAAAGTTCTTGCTAATAGTGCTCATTTATTTATTCCATTCTCAGTAGTTGGGTTATATACATTAAGGTTCTTCAAAACCTAAGATACTCAGCCAAAATAATCTCCAGCTATAAAGGATGTAATTAATAAGATTTATAGCCCGGAGCTTGCAGTTTGTGGTAAAAAATAATCCTTATCCTAAAAAGCTTCCCCTGAACACATTATGATTGTCTAACCAATATGGTACTTCATGAATTAATAAGCTGAACACTTTACAGGAAAGATACAGCACGTGTTATATATAGAAACTCTAAAATGATTGTTGTAAAGTATGTTAATTTAGTGCTGATGAATGTAAGTGCATATAGAAAGCAATGAGACCGTAACTTATGGGACTTATGCCTTACCTTCAAGGAGACTTGAAAAACAAATGTCATATAAAATGATAAAATGTCAAATAAAATTATTTAAATCTAGAGCGAGAGGGGTGAACAAAGGAAACACTGTATCAATATATAAAGTTATATATATATATATTACTAGCTGTTGTTGGCGTTGATGTTCTGTCTTCTCCAGCATTTTGGCAGCTCTCAAGCTGGCCTGCTGCTGAACATGTTCCTCATGCTGTGACTGTGATTGTTCTGGCATCTCAGCAGCTCGCTGGGACACCATAAATTGAGCGTGTTGTTGGTGTTGATGATGACACTTTTGTAATAGAGCTTACTGTCATTACTCAAACATAAAACTTTATGAGCCGTCACTAGTGGTGTCCTGTAACATGTGGATGGAGCTTGGACCAATAAAGTTAGCCTGAAATGGCATCATATCATGTGGGGTAATGTGGGAGCGGGGATAGAGGAAGGTTAGATTTTGGGGATTCTAATTATAGTATGGAAGGGATTACATTAAAAATTGTGATAGGCCTGTCTGATAAGTTGTGTCTTTAGTTTGCTTTTGAAACTGTAGAAATTGGGATTTAATCTGATTGTCCGGGGTAGAGCATTCCAGAGAAGTGGTGCAGCTCGGGAGAAGTCTTGTATACGAGCGTGGGAGGTTCTGATAATAAAGTAAGTCTTAGACCATTGAGTGAACGGAGAACACGGGTTGGGCGGTAGACAGAGATGAGGGAGGAAATGTATGGAGGTGAGGCATTATGGAGAACCTTGTGGATGAGAGTGAAAACTTTATATTGTATTCTATAATGAATAGGCAGCCAATGTAGCGACTGGCACAGACCCGAGGCATCGCTGTAGCAGCTCTTGATTCTTGGTAATTTTGCCACAAATTAGATTTTCGCAGTGGTGTACTGTTTGTAAAGAGGTCACCACTGGTCTTGATTATCCATATTGATCACCTGATACAGATGTGACATCACTGCTGACATCAGTGGGGGCCAGAAGAGCAGAACGGCCGATGTTGGCAACAAAGGAAATGGGAGACATGAGTAATCGTCTTTGGTTTTTTTGTTTTTTATTTCGTTGTTTCCATGTTCGCCCCAAATAAATCTTATATTTTTCACAAATTGTGTTTTCAGACTTATTGTACAAAATGATTGATGAATCAATAGATAATGGCTCAGTCAGGGAGATGCCACTGTTTTGTTGATGGTTTATGTGAGCAGTCTCCATATTTAAGAAACTTTATTAAACGAGAGAGAATAAAAGTAGTTGCACAGTTCTCACTAAAATCTAAAAATGTACGGTGCACAACTCTGGTTATGACTTATACTAACCGTGAATGAGATGTCCATGGCAGTTCCTAAGACTGTAAATGAAATAATTAGATATAGATGAAATAATTATGTATCAGTATACAATAAACATCTAGATAAAATAATAATGTAATGATAGAAGGATATCAATATTTTTCAGAAAATAATGAGCTCTATAAATATTCAACTTAGGGTTAACAATACTATATAACAATACTAACATTTATGAAACAGAAGTATCCTTCCTTAATGTCCCTCTTGGTTTGATGTATAAAGATGCTGTAAAGTCATCAGGTTATAAAAAAAAAATAAAAAAAAAAAATTGCAAAATACTCCATCTGGAGATGTACAGATATAATCAAAATTACATGAATCTGATAACCAAATCCATCGAAACAGTCAAGTAGAAGTTTTCCACAACTATTTGCAGATGTAATCGACCATGGGAAGAATATGCAAATCTGTCTTCCATGATGTAATTAGGAAGTCAGGTGCCTTAGTGTTGCAAACCAATAGAGGGCGCTCACTGGAATGTGCAAGCCTGTCTTCCCTGATGTAATTAGGAAGACAGAATCTCAGTGATATAGCCCAATAAAGGCTGCTCCCTTTAACATCATGCTTGACTTTGCAAGAGGCCTTTGTTTTGCAATGACGCTGGGATTATTACCAGGTATAGTCTCTCAACCGAGGATGGCCGTTTCGATGTTATTGCATCTCGTCAGCCCGGTGTAGAGAAGACTAACCTGGTAGAGGTGAGAGGCTTAGACAGGGTTAGGGGGATATCGTCACTCCTTGGGTGCCATCTCTCTGTTTCGGAAGCTTTGCCTGCTGTCTCTTCTCACTTCCAGTATTCTTCATTAAATAGTTAGCCACCTCGCCCCAGCTTGCTGAACATGACACTATGAAGTACCACAATATAGACTTTGCCTTTACCATGATAGATTATTTATTAGGATTACTAGAAATTGAATGTAAATGCAGATCAGATATTATGCACATTTAATGTACTTTACATCACACAGACTTAATGTTAGTTTTTTGTTTTCATAGATAACAGACTTGGCTTTATCAACAAATTGCAATTAGCTGAATTTATTGTCTTCCCGGAAAAGCTGAAGATAACAGCGAGAGCACTCCACCCCCCACCCCTTCAGAGATCAGGGACTGGAGTCATTCATCCTATCTAATCAGACAGGTCTGGCTCCATGGAAATTTTACATAGCAGGCAAAGCAATGTATTTAGGAAAACTTCAATTAACATAAGCCAGCTGTGAGGGAATTGCTAGATGAGCAATTTCCAAGTAGCTGCTGATGAAACTTGGGAGGAAGGGAACGACAAAACAGCGAGCCCTAATCCTGAACCTGCCCCATGTCCCTGCTTATTTGCCTTAACTACCCTAAGCAGTAGAGGACAACTGGGTGACAGTCCTTTCCTATGATGCAAGTAATAACACAGAATTCAGAAAAGACAAACAAGAACAAACGTGTGGCCAGCTAGCCAAGGGGTCAGCAATCAGAGTCAGAATCCAAAAGAATAGTCAGAAGAAAAAGCTAAAGTCAGAAATATGAATATAGATAGCAATTGTATGCAGCCAGCATGCACAAGACAAAAGTAAGCATCAAGGATTGTGACGGAAAAGTATATGAAGAAATCTGCCCCACACCTGATTGGCAAGGAAAAATGGAAATCAAAAGCTACTAACTTAACTCCATAGTAGCCAAAGAAAGTAACATACTGGCTGGACTCACACAAAGCAACAAATCCTCAGCTGTGCTACAACAAGTGAAAAGGATCACTTGTGCCAAAGTGTACGACCAATGGATGGCGTAGAGGCCTGCACAGGCAAAGATGTTACACCAGCAGTATAGATAGGATCCTTGAGATGGGAATACCCCTGTGACCCAATTTTTGCAGGGAAGTGAATTGCTTTAATGTGATATCATGTGTCAATTAAACATGGCTACATCTGTATATGTTATATTTATCTGTGTGGCTATCCAGTGATTGTGACGTGACTTGCAGCCTACCATAGATTTACTAACATGTCCTGATGTTGTGGTGAACATTTAAAAAAAAACAAAAAACATTGCAAGTCAGGAGCATAAAAATCTGTATATAATGGCTAACACTCTAGAAATACAAGACAACTAGTCAGAGAATACATGATCAATGTGTGAGAACTATGGCACCACGGCTGAACCCCCACTGCTCAATAGAATGCAATACCGTGCTGAGGAGGAGCTAGAATAGTGAAACAGTCAAGAACACATGCTGCTGCTTAATGCAAATGGAATGGAGTTATAGAAATAGCTTTACACATTGATTGAAATGGATTGAAAGAGAAGGTCTAATGGCAACCATAGTTTTCCCACATGAATTAGAAGTTGCTGTCAAAGATCGGATGCTGCTGCTGTCTTTTTTTGTTTTTTAGATTAGTGAATAGTTAAATATCTCTAAGATGTTCCCAGTCAGTTGTCTCTACCTTTCTAGTAGTGGACGTTCTGCTTTTCTGGTGCTTTAGACCAATGATTCCCACAGTGGTCCAGGTAGACCTCCAGGGGTCCCAGATTTCCATCGTTAGATCTAATCTTCACATTTTTTGACGAGTTTTGGGAATATGGTAGAAATGTAGCAACAGGGGGTCCACCGAAACCAGTAGCATTTTGAAAGTGGTCTATGAGAAAAAAAAAGTTTGAGAACCTCTGCTTTAGACCGAGTGCACACTTCACTGGCATCCAATTTCAGTTTCAGTTTGTATACCATGCTAACAAAAACCTTGAAATTCTGCAATTCACCGACCGCCACTGGGTGGTCACAAAGAGACACAAACAGGATAGTTAGCATAAGTTGTAACAAAATCATGTTTTCAAAAAGTTGGCTAATAGAGATGAGCGAGTAGTATTCGATCGAGTAGGTATTCGATCGAATACTATGGTATTTGAAATAGTCGTACTCGATCGAATACTACTCGCTATTCGAATGGAAAAATTCGATGCAGAACCAGCCGTTGATTGGCTGAATGCTATACAGTCAGCCAATCAACGCTGGTTCTTCTCCTACCTTTAGAATACTTCTCCGCGCAGCATCCCCGCGTCGTCTTCCAGCTCTGAATTCACTCTGCCAGGCATCGGGCCTGGGCAGAGCCGATTGTGCATGCCCGCGCTACAAGAAAATGGCCGCTTTGACTGTAAGCGGACATTTTCTTGTAGTGCGGGCATGCGCAGTCGGCTCTGCCCAGGCCCGATGCCTGGCAGAGTGAATTCAGAGCCGAAAGATGCCACGGGAACGCTGCACGGAGAAGACTTCTCGGAGAATCCAGCCCGACCCTCACCCGTGGACTTGGTAAGTTCAATTTGATCGAATGTTGCCTACCCCTGAAACGAGCATTTTTTCCCCCATAGAGTATAATAGGATTCGAGGGGCTACTCGAAACGAATATCGAACCTCGAACATTTTACTGTTCACTCATCTCTAGTTAGCATACGTTGTAAGAAAATCATGTTTTCAAAAAGTTGGCTAAGGCTAGGTTCACACCTGCACCTGATCTCCACTCGGGAAGACTTTTCTCTCCGCGTTTTTTGGGCAGAAACCCGGTGGACCCCATTATAGCCTGCGGGTAACCAGTTTTATAAGCAGAATAAGGTTTCCATTTCCAAGCGGACCCCACAAACGGAAACCCTATTTGTGAACCTAGCGTAATTTGTGAGACCCACATCTCACTGTTGCGTCGTCACAATCTGGAATGATGTAGATCCATAGCTTCTTACAGCTTAGCTACTGTTTGCAGTCCATGAATACTTCATGTGTGGTTTTACTTGTTTCTTAGCTAATGGAATGATGTTCAAAACTGCAATATAGGAAGCAGTAAGATAGAAAAAAAAATCACAAAAATGCAAAAACTTTTAAAAGCATCATTCAAAACTAAAAAAAAAAAGTGTGGAACTACTTATTTCACAAAGGGAAACTTTTTGGCAGCAATAATTTGCAAGAACAGATGGAAATTCAATCGTGATAAGTAATCTCCGGCTGTATTCACAAAGCAGCGCTAAGTAAAGTGGTTACTACAACCACAAAGTTTGGTAATGTAAAAGGACCAGGAATTTCATTCTGCAACACACAACATAGTTCTGGCCCTGTACAATGTGCTCTAAACAGGCACTGAAATAGTCATCAAAAACATGGACTTTGACACAATGTTATTGTTAAATTTGCACATAAATAAAAGCGTAATGTAGGACACGTAACGACAGATTTACAAAAATTGGCATTTTTAACACTCCCGCACTGATGGAGGATGGGCTGCAGTATGAGGAGGTGCGTAACTCCAGATAAATAAGGTACATCCTCCGCCGTGCCATGAATCTGCACTGAGATCTAGCCAGCTTTTAGTTAACATAGATTTCAGAAATTATCATAACCTCATAATCTCAGAGGCCTTTGTTTGCAACGATGTTGGGATTATACCAGATACATTGTTCTCAGCCAAGGACATCCGTTTCGATGTATTTGCATCTCATCAGCTTGGCGTAGAGAGGACTGATCTGGCACAGGTGAGAGGCTTAGACAAGGTTGAGGGGATATTGTCACTCCATAAGGAGAGAACCACCATTAAGGTGTGTGGAGTCTTATTAAGCCATGAGCGCTCCACTGTGCAAAGGAACATGGGAAGAATATGCAAATCTGACTTCCATGATGTAATTGCATATTCTTCCCATGTTCCTTTGCACAGTGGAGCGCTCATGGCTTAATAAGACTCCACACACCTTAATGGTGGTTCTCTCCTTATGGAGTGACGATATCCCCTCATTTATATTAGTAATAAACATATAATAACATATTGTCAGGATACGGAGTCACCGCAGTCTCCTTGCTGGGAGACGTGTTAGGAGTTCTATTGGGTGTGCTTAGGTCATTAAGGGTTAATCTTTTCCTTGCCTTCAGTCTCCATGCCGTTAGCCATCAGGTGTGTTTCTCTGCTGCTATTTAAACCCCACCCAGGCATGGATCCTTGCCAGCCATTCACTTTGTGGTTCCTGGTCCCCCTGCTCAGTCTGATTCCCTGTCTGTTTGTATTCCATATGTTTCTTGGTTTTTAGTCCCGGCTTGTATTTTTGACTATCCCTTGTCTTTTGATTTGGTACCTTTTATTATATCTCCTGGCTTGACCTCTTGCTCGTCTGACCTCGCCTTCTCTTCTGTGTCTTGCTGGGACTTGTGGTCCTCCCTGGTTCCATGCTGTTTAGTCTTTTGTTTTGCATTGCAGTTACACTGTGCTTTCTGTTTAGGTGTGACCCCGTGACTCCAGTCCCTAGGACTTTCAGGGCCTCCTCTCCCCTTATCCTAGCCGCCGGATAGAAGGTTAGGAGCCGTGGTAGGCGCACTTCAATTAGGAAGTGCATTGGTCTGCCTCATCTCAGATATTACAGCATAGTCATAGCCGCAGGGCCTGCGACCCCTTTTGTCATTAGTTGCACAGTGTTGCTTTCCCAGCTGTGTCACTTTGCACTGCCTGACCCTGACTCCAATCCTTACACATATGGTCAAGTAGCTGAATTACACTTGAATTATTTTCTAAGAGAGATAAAGAATGGTATATTCTACTGGTGGGAAAAAAACATTACTGGGTGAGTTTATTCTATATAATATATTATAATATAAAAACAATATTGTATATTCTATTATTGTATATCCTGTCACTCTCATATGCTCCCATTAGAGCTAAAATAATAAGGTTAATACTGTCGGAATACAGAAACACAATCTATACAGTTAAAAAAAAGTGGAATTTAATAGAAAATGGAGCAAAACTATGAAAATATTATTTTCCACTGTGGATATGATAGGTTACATAAAGAGTACAGATATACTGAAAGGATTAGTTAGTAGACAAGGTCATAAGGGGTGACGGGGAAGAGAAGAGAATCGGAAAGTGATGGAGATTATAGAGACATAGAATGGATATGTGAATATTTTCCTTATTTTAATGTTTGTATTATGTTGCCTATAGGCTATCATACATTTAGACCGAAATTGTAAAAATAATTATTTATTTAAAAAAAAGATGTTTTCCTTAAAATTTATATTTCACGTTAAAAGGTAATAGAGCTTTTTCTCATTTGCCACATAATGGAAGCAGGATCGTAACCTGGGTATTTTAGATATGTTATCCAGGAATCTATACATATGGCGGGACCACATGGGTTACTGGAGGTTAGAGTTAATGAATACTTGTTGGACAACAAGATTATTACTTGGAGTTACTGTAGCATGCTTTCATTAGGAATATGTCATGCCAAACTAACCTAATTAGATCCTGTGGGGAAGTAAGACAGGCTTCAGGAAAAGGCAACCCAGAGAGGCTGAAAATTTTTTAATAGATTTTTAGCGACTAATGTAGAAATGGGCATACAGTCTCAATTGCAGTCAGGCTCGTAAGTTCACATGAACTTTGCTAAGCATTTCATGTAGCTGTCTTTAGGAAAATCCTTTATACCAAGGAAAGAATTCCCTGAAATACAATATGTTTAATCTTCAGTTCAAGCCAGGGGCATACACAAAGATGAACCCGTACAGAGCTTTGCCAGGTTTGTTACATAAAGTGGTTGCCTCTTGAAGACATTCCCTTTCCATAAAGAAGCAGACGTGAGCCAGTTTACGCTTGGCTTCTCTTACTCTTGGCGATCATCTATTATCACCGCAATATTTTTGCTCAGCAGGCATCATGGGGCAAAAATATCGCTACAAGAGATGGGTGAATCTCACAAGATTGGTTTTGCAAATATGCAAAAGGTTCAGCCACCAGTTTTGTTTTAGATCAAACTTGTTCGGTCTGAATAGGAAGTGCTAATACTACACTCTGAGGTCTCTTCGGACCCTAGATGATAGCAAGTGGAGGACTAGGGGAGGTGCGGTAAAAAAAATTCTGAAATTCACTTTCCCTCACCTCTCTTACGGAGGGTTCACTCGGTGTAACGTGCCGCAACATCACAGCCACAAACTAGCGCGGCGCATACGATCACCGCTCCCATTGAAATCAATGGGAGCGTGTACGGCCCGCAAAGAGTCCCGCAGCGTAGACGTGCCATATCACGTGGCACGTTACACCGTGTGAACCCTCCCTTAGGCTCCCTCAATGCATTCTGTACTCCTTTGTGGTTGTCTTTTGACCCCTTTCAGCCACCTGAGAGATGTCGGCAGCCCAGTGATCGAGCCTCAGTAGTCACACAGGGCACTACAACGTCATAACATTTGTTATTTCTCGAAGGTAAACCCAAAAAATCTCATTTGGCTAAATCTGAAATTTCTAGAAAACTTGTAGCAAACCTCATTCGTTACAAACCAGTTTGCTAATATCTGATTACTACAATTAACCTATTCAAATGAATGGTGGTCTATGTAATGCATGGATCCACTTAATCCCCCACAGCGGCCTTCTGTTCTAATACATACTGAAGTTGGTGTCTTAAGTGGTCATCCTTCCCCAATGACGGGGATAGGCAACTATAGCTACTAGGCAGCTACAGCCCATGGTACTAGGCCACTGGTACTTTCAATTTGATGTAAATCTTGATAGTTGATCAAACATAACAAATAATGTCACTCCCCTTCCCCCAACTCAGACGTGTCTCTCTGTTCTCTTCTGGCTGATGTCACCTACTGCTAATTGAGTCTCAGTAAGTATTCTCTGATATCAGGCAGTAGTGCGAAAAAAACAGAGAGCCACATTGTTGTCTCGTTGTTGTCCAGTAAAGGTGAGTAGCAGTGTTTGATAACCTCTGATGACTACAGAGTATGACAGCAGTTTCATTTCCGACAAGTTTGGTCCAAACTAAATTTTTGGGTGAGTTAGCCCAACTACCATCCCGCTCAGGGACTTGGGCTTCCCTGCTAGGGAAATATGCTTTACATACCACTCTTGGTCCTATGGTGTCCAAATGTCCTATTATGGTATATGGACTTCAATTATACTGCTAGAACAACCGTTTTTAAATTTAATCATCACCATTATATTTTTAGGTCTAAAGTCGTAAAGCTGATTAATTATAGAATAGAAAAATATATCAGAGTTAACCCAAATTCTGCAATTGGTTGAACTGTTGTGGGGACATATCTTATCACAGAAGACAACAAAAAACAATGGAAAGTCATTAAAAAAGTTTTTACAATGACTTTTCATTGTCTATTGTAGTGTTGTGTGATAAGCTACCACTCTGTAGCGGCTTAACCAATTGCAGATATCTGGGTTAATCTCTATAGGGAAGCTCAGTTTTTCTGATGTGATTCTGGCTGTATGCAGGAACCATTGGAAGAAGCAAAATGTTTGCAGATTTATTGTTTTTAAATCATATCATTGTTATTAAACACCTTTAGGCTAAGACCCCAGGTTGCAGAAACGCAGTGTAACATCTCTGCATGTTCGGGTCTCTGCACCGCCCTCTGCTTGCATGCTGCAGCGCGGGAGGCGGGTGCCGTTTGGTTCATGGCTTAAAGTTTTTGGTCGCACTGTGTGAACACGGTTCTAGTGCTGTGATTGTATTTGCACCACACCCGTCTTCTGCCCTTGTTTTTCTCTGCTCCTCTAATGGTTAATCTGGCCTGGCCCTGTGATTGACAGCTGCCTTCCTGTCAACTCCATGGGCGGGTTCTTCCTCCCTATTTAACCTTGGTTCTCATTCACTCCTATGCTTGCTATTGCCTTGTGCATACTTGCTCCGTACTGTCACTATTTTGCTTACACTATTATCCTTGACCTTTGGCTTTAATTACTGACTATTCTCTGGAGTCTGATTTGGCACTGCATCACTCGACTGTTACTGACTCAAAAGGGAGCCTGTATAGTGGATGATGGTAGTAATAGTTACCCCCCAATAGTAAAGTCTCCTGCCTAGTGGTTGGGTTGCCTTTGATGTTGTGGGTTTAGGATTACAGCATAACTAAACTTTCACACAACTTTAGATTTTTCTGACAGTATGTGTGTCATATAAAATTTTTTGTAATATACTTTATTAACACATGTTGTCCTACACGCAGCACTTTTCTCTCCGCATGTTTCTCCGCAGAAATCACACAGTCCCTATTATAGTCTATGGGGTCCGCTGGTTTCCTTTAGGTAACCACTTTTTTAATTCAGATAGGTTTCTGTTCGGGGGGTCCCCAAGCAGACTCCCCGAACATAAACCCAAACGCAGATGTGACTTGGGCCTAAGTTGGGTGTTAGATCATACTCTCCCATAGACTTTTTCATTGTTCTGATACAGTCCTATGAAAAAGTTTGGGCACTGCTATTAATCTTAATCATTTTTAGTTCTAAATATTTTGGTGTTTGCAGCAGCCATTTCAGTTTGATATATCTAATAACTGATGGACACAGTAATATTTCAGGATTGAAATGAGGTTTATTGTACTAACAGAAAATGCGCAATATGCATTAAACCAAAATTTGACCAGTGCACCTCTACAGAAAAGTGACATTAATATTTAGTAGATCCTCCTTTTGCCTCTAGTCGCTTCCTGTAGCTTTTAATCAGTTCCTGGATCCTGGATGAAGGCATTTTGGACCATTCCTCTTTACAAAACAATTCAAGTTCAGTTAAGTTTGATGGTCACCAAGCATGGACAGCCCGCTCTCAAATGATCTGAAAATAAAGATTGTTCAACATAGTTGTTCAGGGGAAGGATACAAAAAGTTGTCTCAGAGATTTAACCTGTCAGTTTCCACTGTGAGGAACATAGTAAGGAAATGGAAGACCACAGGGACAGTTCTTGTTAAGCCCAGAAGTGGCAGGCCAAGAAAAATATCAGAAAGGCAGAGAAGAAGAATGGTGAAAACAGTCAAGGACAATCCACAGACCACCTCCAAAGAGCTGCAGCATCATCTTGCTGCAGATGGTGTCACTGTGCATCGGTCAACAATAAAGCGCACTTTGCACAAGGAGAAGCTGTATGGGAGAGTGATGAGAAAGAAGCCGTTTCTGCACGTACGCCACAAATAGAGTTGCCTGAGGTATGAAAAAGCACATTTGGATAAGCCAGCTTCATTTTGGAAGAAGATCCATGTGGACTGATGAAACAAAGATTGAGTTGTTTGGTCATACAAAAAGGCGTTATGCATGGTGTCCAAAAAAAAGCATTCCAAGAAAAACACTTGCTACCCACTGTAAAATTTAGTGGAGGTTCCATCATGCTTTGGGGCTGTGTGACCAATGCCGGCATCGGGAATCTTGTTAAAGTTGAGGGTCGCATGGATTCCACTCAGTATCAGCAGATTCTTGAGAATAATGTTCAAGAATCAGTGACGAAGTTGAAGTTACGCCGGGGATGGATATTTCAGCAAGACAATGATCCAAAACACCGCTCCAAATCGACTCAGGCATTCATGCAGAGGAACAATTACAATGTTCTGGAATGGCCATCCCAGTCCCCAGACCTGAATATCATTGAACATCTGTGGGATGATTTGAAGCGGGCTGTCCATGCTCGGCGACCATCAAACTTACCTGAACTTGGATTGTTTTGTAAAGAGGAATGATCCAAAATACCTTCATCCAGGATCCAGGAACTGATTTAAAGCTACAGGAAGCGACTAGAGGCAAAAGGAGGATCTACTAAACATTAATGTCACTTTTCTGTTGAGGTGCCCATACTTTTGCACCAGTCAAATTTTGGTTTAATGCATATTGCACATTTTCTGTTAGTACAATAAACCTCATTTCAATCCTGAAATATTACTGTGTCCATCAGTTATTAGATATATCAAACTGAAATGGCTGTTGCAAACACCAAAATATTTAGAACTAAAAATGATTAAGATTAATAGGGGTGCCCAAACTTTTTCATAGGACTGTATGTGTCATTAAAATTTTTTGTAATATATTTTTTAACACATGTCCTACACACAGCACTTTTCTCTCTGCATGTTTTGTGCAGAAACCTAGCGGAAATCACACAGTCCCCATTATAGTCTATGGGGTCCGCTGGTTTCCTTTAGGTAACCACTTTTTAATTCAGATAGGTTTCTGTTCGGGGGATCCCCAAGCAGACTCCTCGAACATAAACGCAAACACAGATGTGACTTGGGCCTAAGTTGGGTATTAGCTCCTTCTCTCCCATAGACTTTTTCATTGTTCTGATATCATGGGTTCTGTCTGTACCAGTAAGATCACCAATAAGGTTACATGGACCGGTTCTTGCTGCAGCTTCTGGGATTGAATAAAAATTTAGATCCCAGCAATGTAACCTTCATGATGCCGTGGTAAATAGCAGCCATAATCGTAATATATAAACTAGCAAAATATTGCAAGTCAACCAGCGGGATTAAAAAAGCTAATAAAAAGTTAATAAAATGCTTTAAAATATTATAAAAGAAAGTATACGAACCCTCCTTTTCTCCTTAGAAAATGCTCTATTATGATACAAAAAAAAAAAAAATGCCTATAACAAAATATTAAATTTTGTTTACCCTGACTTGCACAAAAGTATAAAATAATCAAAAAAGTCAAATACTTTATACCCCATAAATTTACCAATGAAAATGTTAGCTCAACGCGCAAAAAAACGAGATCTCACAAAGCTGTTTTGATGGAAAAATAAAAAAAGTTAGGCCCCTACGAAAATATTTTTTGTTAAGATGTTTTTATTGTCCTAAATTTTTAGCATAAAAAATAATAAAACTAATAAGCTGTTTTTAAAAATTCTTTCATGTCCTGCCAAAAACAAACCCGCATGTGGTTACCTTGAGAATTATTGGAAGGTGGGAAGGAAAACTAAGAACATTGCTTGATCCTGCAGGCCCACAATAAGGAATATTGTAAAGCTTGTCCTCAAAAGGTTAAATTTGAAATTTTAATTAAAATGTAAATTTTTTGGTTGAATAGAATATCTACAAAACTTCTGAACACAAATCTAAGGAACAAGACTTGTTTTTCTCTACCGTACCAGTATTATATTGTGTAACTGTCATTTACCGCTAATATTTTCAGACGGATGCACTAGAAAAGATTAATTTAGTTTTTTTCTCTTTAGCAACTAATTTATTTGCATTTCTTGTAATTATTAATTTATACTTACATTACATATGGCAGTAAAACTCAGCTTTACTGCTTGACTGACCTTGAAGAAAAAAAAAATCACACACAGATAATGGACCATCCGCAGTCAGTTTTAATGATATTGAAAGATGCGCTTTGCAACTTTGTAGTGAGAAAGTTAAGAAATGTTTAGTTTTAGGACATATATTAATTAATCTGGCCATAGTGTGCATTAATTAAAAATTGGATAGGACACTTAAAGGGATTCTATCATTAAAATCGAATTTTTTGTCCCTAACACGTAGGAATAGCCTTAAGAAAGGCTATTCGTCTCCTACCTTTAGATGTCTTCTCCACGCCGCCATTCCATAGAAATCACAGTTTTCACCAGTATGCAAATGAGTTCTCTTGCAGCACTAGGGGTGGGCCCAGCGCTCAAACAGCACTGGGGGCGTCCCCAATGCTGCGAGAGAACTCTCCAGCGCCGCCTCCATCTTCTTCAGGAACGGGTCTTACAATACTGTCGGCTTTGCCCTAGGCCCGAGGTCTAGAAGTTTGAAGTCACCGAAGAAGACGCAAAGTCTTCTTTGGTGACTTCAAACTTCTAGACCTCGGGCCTAGGGCAAAGCCGACAGTATTGTAAGTGGTCATTTTCTTGTGGCCAGCAGGTATGCACAGTTGGCTGCCCGAGGCCTAGAAGTTTGAGGCCAACGCCAGAAGAAGACCCGTTCCTGAAGAAGATGGAGGTGGCACTGGAGAGTTTTCTTGCAGCATTGGGACGCCCCCAGTGCTGTTTGAGCACTGGGGCCCGCCCCCTGTGCTGTGAAAGAACTCATTTGTATACTGGCGAAAACCGGGATGTCTACGGAATGGCGGCGCGGAGAAGACATCTAAAGATAGAAAACAAATAGCCTTTCTTAAGGCTATTCCTAAGTGTTAGGCACAAAAAATTAGATTTTAATGGTAGAATCCCTTTAATAAAGGTTTGCCTGATCATGTTCTTGGAGATTAGGGTATATAAGTGTAGATTTACCTTCTTAATGACATCGAACAATTACTGTATATAGAACATGGTGTTGCCTTAATATTTTTCAAACTTTTTGAAGGACACTATGAGAGGGCAACATCTGTATCTAGGATTTAGCGTGTCCATATTCTTTTTGTTTTTTTACCGTCTGTACAAGGTTTTACAATAAATGCCAGTACGCCAAGAAGGTGACATTTTGTAAAGGACAAGTGGCTCATGTAGTTAGAACCCCTCCATTATTGTGTTGCGTGGTTTCTTTCACAATAAAGCGGGCATATTTTCCGAGCTGAATAGATTCTTTTCGAATGGACCATTGTGTATAGATAATGAAGAGGCTCCTCTAAAAAGATATTTTAGGATTTTGTTCATACTTCTGAAATGGAGTGCAAAACAAGGTAAGTACAATAGGTAAAGTGTATTTTATACGGCTCTACAAAGTTCATTTTCCTGACTCGTGTCCTTCCTTTCTTTTCCTCCTGGCTGGACATGTTCAGATATGTGAGTCACAAGACAATAATTCTTTACAGTATTGAATTATGGAGTGAAATTTTTTACGTGGCTATGTGCGGCCCCCCAGTTGTTTACCTTCTAAAACTTTTGTAAGCATGTAGCAATACTGGCTTGAAAGAGTTGTATGACGAATTGGAGCCCTTAACCAAAGCTGAGTTAATCTAAAGGGGTATTATGATTATATCACAATATCCCTACCCTCATCTAGACATGGGCAAACATTGTGAAATTTGTTTTGCAAATTCACAAATTTCGCCTCCTAATTCAAACTGAGTGCAAAATTTTAGCGTCTCTTCAGACTCCAGTGTGTAATAAGCAAATGCCCAGTAAAGTGTAATAAAATAATAATGCTGCCCACATCCCAGACTTCATATATGCAGATAAGAAGAGGAAACTCTACATCCTACTGGGAGAAGAAGAGGCCACTGTGGAGATTGCTGCCCAATACGTGTCCAGCTGTCACCAAACAAGAGGAAGATGAGACTCCACGGACTGTTATACCCCAAACCACCCGCCCCACCCCACCTCCCCATATAGCGGTCACCAACTAAGAGGAAGATGAGACTCTATGGACTGTTATACCCCAAACCACCCGCCCCATCCCACCTCCCCATATAGCGGTCACCAGCTAAGAGGAAGATGAGACGCCAAGGACTGTTATAACCCAAATCAGCCACCCCCCACCCCCCACCCCCCCATACTCTCCCCCTCGACTCCAACTCCCCCCCACACACACACACACACACACTTTACTAGCTTTGGCAATGCCAAATATCCATTCGGACGTGCCAATAAAGCCTATTTGATTTGCTGATACTCACGTTTCCGCACTGCCTTCTTGTGATTGGTAGAGAAGCCAGTGATGCATACCTGCTATTGTTATCTCACAGCATAACTCTAGTGTTTAATCCTTGTGAGTCCCGCTTTTCATAAGAACAGAGGTGCCATGTTTTTGTTTATATGGTGCGATACTCAGGGACACTTCATTCAACATTAAGGTGCCTGGTAGAGTAACCAAGTGCTGTATTCAGCTATTTCTTTCAGCAAAAATTAAATGCATCTTATATGTACAACTACACTATGTGATCAGAAGTATCCAGACATCCCAAAAACATACGTTTTTCATATTAGGTGCATTGTGCTGCCACCTACTGCCAGGTCCTCCATATCAGCGACCTCAGTAGACATTAGACATTGTGAGAGAGCAGAATGGGCATGACAAGTGCGGCCACGTTGCACTTCTAAGGGCACTCTTACATTGATTTATATCAGATCCTCACACATAATCATAATAATACAATTTAGTATTATATGCTCATATTTAGTTACTTAGTTACAATTTTATGTATATGGTGAAAACATTCCAAGAAAGTTCCCTTTTTCCACTTACCAGGCTCCGTCTGACATTCAATGTGAAATCTCTGCCCATAGTAGGCTATATTATGGGGATATTGTCACTCCAAACCACCTTGTAGGTGTGTGGAGTCTTACAAAGTCCTTTTCACTCCACTGTGGGGGATTATGGGAATAATATGCAAATATGTTTCCCAAGATGTACATAGGGAAACAGAGCATTTGTATGCTGCCTTCTATGGGAAGCTCCCTTGAACATCATGCTTGACTATCCAACAAGCCTTTATTGCAATGATGCATTCAGTATCATCCCAGCTGTGGATACTGACTTGGCAAAATCTCACATCACCTACAAGGTGGTCTCTCTATAAGGAGTGACAATATCCCCATAATCTGATCTAGAAGTCTCTCACCTCTGCCAAGTCAGTTCTCCCTAGACTGTGCTGATGAGAACCAATCAGATCAAAATGGCGCTGTCCACAGCTGGGATACTGACTTGGCAAAATCCTGCATCATTGCAATAAAGGCTTGTTGGATAGTTGGGCATGATATTCAAGGGAGCTTCCCATAGAGGGCAGCATACAGAGGCACTGTTTCCCTATTTACATCTTCTTTGTATAGTCGGCTATGGAAATAAGGGGGTTGGAGGAAGGATTACATGAATGAGAAAGAAGCAAAGACACAAGGTAACTGAGACTGTTGGAGCAAATAGTAAGTTTCCTGTCTCACCCCACATCAACACTACTCAGTACTGCTGTATAATTTCCCATTTGGTGGAGCTACTGCTTGTGAGTGAGTGTGTAATAGTACTGGAGCACAAGTTTATGTTACTTTCTTGCACTGCCTATAAGAAAGATCATAGCAGATAGTTTCAACCACTTGCTTGGGGACAGCTTAAGACTGATGATAGAACCTGCAGAGAGCAAAAAAGCTAAAAAATGCAGGATACAAAGGGGTTATATGTGAGTTGGTAATTTAATTTCTAGTCCTGGTGTAAGGCAATAGCTAGAGGAGCAATTCCCCAGTAGCTGCTGGAAAACCAGGGAGGGAGGGGCACAACAAGACAGTGAGCCCTCAGCTGTACCCACCGCTGCCCATACCTGCTTGCCTCACTGCCCTAGGCGGCAGAGAACAACTGGTCGACAAAGCCCTTCCTGTATAGGTTACAACACAGAATGCAGACAAGACAAACGATAACAAAGGGAGGTCAGCTAGCCAAGGGTCCAACAACAGTCGAGCAATGCAGTACAGAATCAAATCCAAGAGAATTGACAATAGGGAAAGCCAGAGGTCAGAGGTAAGAAATACAATAGTAGCACATAGAGGAGTTTAGCAGGGACAAATTCTAAAGACAATAGCCTGCAAGTTTGTGTGGGCTGATGTCCTGTATGTAGGAAGCCAAAGACCCACCCTAGGCTTGATTGGAAGACAGGCTGTCAATCACACAGGCAAGGCTAGAATTAACCATTTGATGATCAGAGAGAAACAAGAAGAAGGAGATGGGTGTGATGGAAATAAAATTACAGAGATAAGCAATAGAGCAGTGTTCCATACAGTGCAACGAAAAACTCTAAAGGTCAGTGCACACAGAGTTTTTTGGTGCTGATTTTTACGCTGAATCCACCTCAAAATCAGTCTCCAAAAAAAGCCTCCCAATAGAGCCTCCTCCACCGACCTCTTAGGTAATTAATTACCTATACTTTGAGGGATGGGTTTACTATAGCACAGGACATTGAACACTGCTTCAGATCAAATGAAATGGGGGCCACGAGGTGGCTGGAACTCCAGGTCACCTGCAATAACCCATGACATGTAAATAAATTACCAATCCTCAAATAACCCCATTAAATCCAGCGTAATTTTCATTGAAAGAAAAATAAATGACGTTATTACAAAATGTTCCAAAATATAATATATTGAAGTCAAAACAACTATGAAAATAAAGTACAAAACAAAATGAAATGTTCTCTTGTAAACCATTTAAGACTAAAGCCCATACAAAAAACTCTACAAAATATTTACTAAAAAATCACAAAAGGTCTGGAGAACATCAAGGCTATTTGGTGAAAAGCTTAAGCGACCTTTTTTTTGTATAGTAAGTGCTATTGTAGACACAATTTTTATTTTTTTTTTTGTATAATTTTTATAGCTTATCAATGTATTCTGTGGTCAAATATCATTCTGTTCTTCATGGTATTGTAAATAATCAAATTCTATATTTGCACTAAAAATGACCATTAAAACTATATTTTGTAACGTACTGATGGAAATCTATTATTTGCACCTTTACTGCACCTTTGTAGTTGCATGGGCTGAGGTATATTTCCATGTTCCTAGTTTCCAAAAAGGCAAATACTGGGGGAGATTTATCAATCACTCTAGGTTATTATTCTTGTATAGAGGGATGATATTGGGGCCATATTTGGCACTAGTCACTTCCATGCACCAAATGTGCCACAACCCCCATTCTGCACCTTGATCGACACCTTGTACGAATGTTGGTGGATTGAGTTGAGCCTTGGGCCTGTGAATGGGTATCATATTTAAAGACTAGTAATGGTATGGATTGATGTCAGGAAGGAGTTAAAACCAAGCACATTTTAAATTCTTCATATAACCACTCATTCACATCTGCGTTTGGTTATCCGTTCGGGGAGTCCGCATGTGGACCACCCCCAAACGGAATACCAATCGCTTTGGCAAGCACTGTGCAGTGAAAGCACACGGACCCCATAGACTATAATGGGGTTCATGTGCTCTCCACACGGTGTCAACACGGAACATGTGGACAGAAAAGTACTTTGTGATCTACTTTCATGTCGGCATGATTTGTGTGGGCAACGCACGGAGAGCACATGGACTCCATTATAGTCTGTGGGGTCCATGTGCTTTCACAGCACACCGCTTGCCAATGCATTTGGTATTCCATTCTGGTGAGTCCCCATACAGACTCCCCAAATGGATTACTAAACGCAGATGTGAACGAGAGGTAAACCGCATCCATTTTCTCCATCATAAAAGCTAAGCGACAAACCTTGTGCAAATTTCATGAATTAGATAGAAAAATAAGATAAAACCTGCAAACCTTTAAAAGGCGCAGAATAAGTTGGATTTTTTCCATGAGTTTTGGAAATTCAATAGAGATTTAAATTTTTTTTGACATTTGTGTACATTTCTCTTTTTGCTGAAGCTATAGAAACAGGAAAAAAATGTTCATTGTATATTTTCATTTTAGTTTTTTTCAACTTACTTTTCTACTACGTTCCAGAAGAAGAAGGTTGAGAGACATTGAAGTAGAACAACATCGGAAGCTGCACAGAGTAATGAAAAAGAAAAGGAAAATCTCAAGCTGTAAGAAGAAACTACTAAAAGAGCAAGAATCTATCGGACTAGGGAAAAGGAATTTATGTTCTACTACTGGAATAAGAATAGAATAGGGGATTTATATTACTAGATATTACTAGATAACCAATGTGGTCACTCTGTAGTATCGAAAATTATTCAATATATTCAAGGTTAAAAATACAAAAAGGACTGGCGCCCGTAACGTGAAAAAAGATGATGATCTGTGAGTTGCAGCTCCTCCCGGACACCATCCAAAGGGTGGGGAACAAACAGAATACAAATGGGGTAAAAACCGGGATAGAGGGAGCGCTACTGAGTGAAGAGTGAGTCCAAGGGTTAATTGTAACATCACTTTATTGGTTCCACTGACAGAAGATAAAATGATAGGCTACGTGTTTCGAAGCTGGTTAAGCGTCTTCTTCAGGCTGATAAAAAAAACAGTAACAGTAAAAGTAATAAAAATAATAATAATAATAATAATAATAATAGTACCAATAAATATTAAAATGCGTAATAGGGAATAATAATTATGAATTTTCTGTTGCCTACTGTGCATTTTAATATTTATTGGTACTATTATTATTATTATTATTCTTAGAGATGAGCAAACAGTAAAATGGTCGAGGTTCGATATTCGTTTCGAGTAGCCCCTCAATATTCGACTACTCGAATAGAATATCGAAAGCTATTATAGTCTATGGGGGGAAAATGCTTGTTTCAGGGGTAGGCAACATTCGATCAAATTATACTTACCAAGTCCACGAGTGAGGGTCGGGCTGGATCCTTCGTGCAGTCTTCTCCGTGCAGCGTCCCCGTGGCATCTTCCGGCTCTTCATTCACTCTGCCAGACATCGGCTTGCCATCCTTCTTCGGCTTGACGTCGGATGCCTGCACAGTACGCTCTGTTCGGCGAACTTGTGGTGTCGGCACTATGGCCGCGGGCATGCGCAGTTCGTTTGGCGTCCGACGTCAAGCCGAAGAAGGAAGGGGAGGATGCAGAAGAAGACAGAGGCGGTGCTGGAGTTGGTTTTCGAGCAGCAATGGGGACGCTCCCATCGCTGCGAGAGAACTAATTAGCATACCAGTACAAACCGGTATTTCGAACGAACGGCGCGGCGGACATCACTTCCAAAAGTAGGAGACGAATAGTCTTTCTAAAGGCTATTCTGACGTGTTACCTAGAAAAAAAAGTTTTTTAATGGTAGAATCCCTTTAAGCTTGTCTGCTGCAATAAAGACTGCTTTTGGGAAAGAAACCAGAGCTTCTGAATCCCCCGTACATCACAGTGTCCATTAGAATTTGGTCAACCACAGATCTGCAGAAACAGAAATAGTGGTACAAAATGATAGATTTCACCAATAGTTGTAACATAGTAACACACTTGATAAGGTTGAATGAAGACACAAACCTATCAAGTCCAAGCTTAGATTTCTTTGTTGCTCTTTCATTTAATTTTGCTAATTGAGAAAAATAAACGATTAACATTTCTATTTTAGTAAACTTTCTTACTTCACACCTGCCTAAAAGTTTTGCACAGCACTGTATTTCATATTGTTAGGATGTACAATGTAGTTTATCATTTGAGATGAACATTATGCTCATAAATAAGTTATACATTAATATCCATCACAAATCAGTCATCCCAAATAATAGCAGTTATGCCGGATTGATATAATCCATGTACAGTAACGTCGATATACTAAAGCAATCCAGAACTCGGCCATCAGTACTGTACATAATGCAGTCTCTATGAAAGAATTAGTTGTATATACAATCTCCTAAACCACTAGAGCACTCATCAGTCCGAGCTGTATCACTAATGCAGGGAACGCACAAGGATGGCATAAATCATTCATCGCAGCACTCGACAGCTTGAATATGATGTGAACCTCAAATGTGAATGAAAAAGAACAGATCTTTTGTTTCACTGCAATAAACAGAGAATCTGCTATAATATCCCTATATCGGCAACTAGTAAGTATCATGCACATGCCGCGCAGTCCAGCAGGACTTCAGGGTCACTACAATCCAGGAATCCCAACCTAAACGTTAAACCCCCCCCCAAAAAACTAACAATCCCAATACAGACAATGCTTTCTCTGTTTTATCAATTTTCTCATTTGATGTGCACAACTGATAACAAAATATGAACAATAACCCCAGAGCCATGTGTTTTCTAAAGGAAGACTCCTCTCTGTACTTTAACCCCTTCCTAACATCTGCTGTCTGATGACCGATCTTTGGTGTTAAAAGATTGTAAGCACCATAGATTAAATAACTACAATACTGAACAAAGAAAACACACACTATACACACAATTAGTGAAAATTAGATCACAGTGTTTACACTGTCTACTAGAGATGAGCGAACACTAAAATGTCCGAGGTTCGAAATCCAATTCGAACAGCCGCACACTGTTCGACTGTTCGAACGGATTTCGAACCCCATTATAGTCTATGGGGGGAAATGCTTGTTTCAGGGGTACACAAAATTCGAAAAATTATACTTACCAAGTCCACCAGTGATGGTCGGGCTGGATTCTCCTTGAAGTCTTCTCCCGGCGCAGCGCCTCCGCGGCATCGTCCGGCTGGAATTCACTCTGCCTAGGCATCGGGGCCTAGGCAGAGCCGACCGCGCATGCGCGTTCGGCTCTGCCCGGCCCGACGCCTCAACAGAGCCGACTGCGAATGCGAGGGCATGCCCGCACATGCGCAGTCGACTCTACCTAGGCCGGATGCCTAGGCAGAGTGAATTCCAGCTGGAAGACGCCGCGGGGACGCTGCACAGAGAAGACTTCTAAAGGTAAGAGAAGAACCAGCGTTGATTGGCACAATGTATAGCATTCTGCCAATCAATGCTGGTTCTGCATCGAACCTTAAACTTCAAACAGCTAGTAGTGTTCGATCGAGTACGAGTATTTCGAATACCGTAGTATTCGATCGAACACCTACTCGATCGAACACTACTCGCTCATCTCCACTGTCTACCAATAAGTATTTGGACCCCGATTCAAATGAAGATATCTGCGCTCGTGATGTACGTCATGCCTTCCACCATTAAATAGGAAACAGCATTGGCATTAGTCACATACAAGATGTCACGAAGTGAAGAGTTGTCCGATTTTGAGAAAGGGGTAATTGTGGGGTACCCCAGAAATGGTTGAACCTTAAGGGACATAGCAAGAGAACTGAATTACCCAAAATCGACAGTGGCCTATGTTATTACGAAGTGGAAGGTGAACGGTGATTGTCGGAATGTACTCTGAGTCGGCAGACCCCCGAAACTGGGAGATAGAGACCGAAGGGTGCTGGCCAGAGAAACCACACCCAACTAATGGCTCACATACACCAGGAGTTTCACCAGGCATCCAGGAGTATTGTGTTGATCAATACCATCTGTAAGGAAGCATCTGCTGGGGTCTAAAAACTATTGGATAGGAAGAAATGGTGTTTTTCTGTTCTGCAGCAGGGGTCCAAATACTTATTGGTAGACAGTGTATATTATGGGTAAACTGAATACACACTGTTTTGGCATTAACTTAATTGAAACGTAAGTAATCAATATAAATAATAATAATAATAATAGTAATAGTGTTAAAGAGGACCTTTCACCACCTCCACCAAGTCCAGCTCTTTCCATCATTTAATGGCTGCTGCTCCACTGTTTTCTGGCACAGTTGGAGTTTTTTCTCTAGCTCCCACTATTCCTGACAAAGCAATGCTGTTAGTTTTGGTCCCTGACATGCTATTCAGTCTCTGTACTGTGATGTAGGCAGTGTCAGGCAGGAGGAGACAAGGAGTGTGATTCTGAGCTAACATCCCCACATCCGGGACCAAAACTACCTGAACTTGTTGCTCAGGAACAGTGACGGCTATAAAGAAAATTCCAGCTGCACTGGAATTAGTGGATCAATGCCTATTAACAGATTATAAGAACTAGAATTGGTGGAGATGGTGAAAGGTCCTCTTTAATAACAGTAAAACTTGAAAAGAGCCATGTCCACTCAGCCTACTCTGGGTGACTAAACCCCACCAATAAGCAACCATGATTTGGATGGGGTGCTGTTGCTCCAGAGAGTCCTATCCACTGGCTGATCTTTACTAGAGGAGAAGGATATATTTATGCTGTCAACAAATTTATGCTCAACTCCTTTCATCCAATTGTGGAAGGGTTCACTTAAAGTTGGACAGTTGTGGAATGTTCTAGCAAATGAGCACTTCAGGTAAGAACACTTTTACGAACATCTCAGATAAGGCCACCTTTATGAGCACCTCAGATAAGGCCACCTTTACGAGCACCTCAGATAAGGCCACCTTTACGAGCACCTCAGATAAGGCCACCTTTATGAGCACCTCATTTAAGGCCACCTTTATGAGCACCTCAGATAAGGCCACCTTTACAAGCACCTCAGATAAGACCACCTTTACGAGCACCTCATTTAAGGCCACCTTTATGAACACCTCAGATAAGGCCACCTTTACGAGCCCCTCAGATAAGACCACCTTTATGAGCACCTCAGATATGGCCACCTTTACGAGCACCTCAGATAAGGCCACCTTTATGAGCACCTCAGATAAGGCCACCTTTATGAGCACCTCAGATATGGCCACCTTTATGAGCACCTCAGATAAGGCCACCTTTACGAGCACCTCAGATAAGGCCACCTTTATGAGCACCTCAGATAAGGCCACCTGTTATACTAAAGAAGGGGGAGATTGTGGGTGGTGTTTGGTTGTTATTGCTTCTGAACAGGGCTGTGAAGTCGAAGTCGTGGTGTCAGAGTTACAGTTGGTGTCAATTTTGGGTTGAGTTGAAGTTGTAAAAAAGTTATCGACTTTGACTCTGGCTTCAAATTAAAATATATATTTTACAGTTATTGATATTGTATAATTAGTTAGATGTATAGTTTGTAACATATTTACTTTCACAGACATTTAATCACTAGATTTTTAGTGAATTAGATGAACCTTACCCTCTGAAGGACCATGTCAGTCAGCCATTTATGAAGGAAGTGGAGTTGGACTGTGGACAAAGAGGAGTCGGAGTTGACATTTTGGCCTGCCGATTCCACAGCCCTGCTTCTGAAGGCTTTCAGGTCTGCCTAATAATATTGCTGTTGAGGTTTGCCTCTGGCAGATTATTTTTAATACAGATTTTTAGATTGTTATGAAGACTACCCCTCTCCATATGCCCTGTTGGGACATACGGATACCATAGTGGTGGTGGGGGGGTCTCTCCTCTCATGATTGAGAGTGAAAAGAATTTCAGTCTATTCCTGTCACACCCAGCTCATCTACTTACATGGTCAGCCATCTATGTGACATATTCCTCCATTTTCCAGTCTGGTTGCCACAGTGTGAGCTTACTCTAGTGACTGACACCAGCTGCAAAGACTCGGGAGCTAGAAGAGTAGCAATAAATGCAATGCTCATATGTCCGTCAATCCCAAATCAGAGGTAGTGTGCTATGCATATTCATGTTTAATAATATATTCTATTCTTTCTATATATTTATATATAAATGAACGTATTAGTGAAAGAAATTGAAATGTATAAATTTAATCTCTTTCACCATTTTCTATGTTGATTCATTGTTAGTTCAGATCTAATTGTCATCTTTTAATTTTTGATTTTTTTTTTTTTTTTTACACCTATCCATATGGAAATAATGGTTTTCTTAAGTCTTGTTCTGTAACTGTGTCTCTATTACAACAAAAATATATAAAAACGCCTTTAGAATCTTCTCGGAATCAAAAAGACAGAACTCCAAGGTGCTATAGTAAAAAAATAGGTTCTTCTTTATTTCACATATTTTTGTCAGGTAGTGAGAACTGCTTTGGATTCTTTGTATTGCTGGGACTCTAGGTTGGTGCCCTCGGGCCTGTGCCTGATCGCTGAGCATAAATGCTGCTTTTTGACTTTTTTTTTCCTTAAGAATCTTCTAAATATATTTTGTGATGAATAATTTGTTGTATTTCTCTGGCTTCTTGTGTGTTAAAATTCCCTGCAGCGGCTTTCTCCGGTAGGTGGCCCAATCGGTACTCGCTTTATTGTGGCTCCTACTCATGTCTATGGGCTCTATGTTGAACTGAATTTGGTTTCAAATCTCAAACTGAGGAACTATAACTTGTAAGTTTTTCTAGGTCTAATAAACAATATAGACATGAATTGTTTAATGTACAGTATGCATATACTGTATATAATTAATATGTAATTTCTTTAGAGCCTAACAGATAATATAGTGATATGTTTATATACTGTATGTAAATTCTCCAGTGCCTAATAGACAGTACACCAACAAACTTGGACCTCCTCTGAAGAATAGGCAAGAAAATGCTCACCCAAATGGATACAACGGATACTTTATTTGGCATTAACCTCTTGAGGGAGGTGAATTTTTGCACTTGAGAAAGGGCTCAAACACCCCGAAACGCGTCGTGCCAAATAAAGTATCTGCTGTATCCATTTGGGTGAGTGCTTTCTTGCCTGTTCTTCTGAGGAGGCTGGTCCAAGTTTGTTGGTGTTCTGACATCCCAGTGATGTATCCCCCAGGTGCTGCCCCATATTGTACTCTTTTGGTTGTTGTGTTCCACACAACCTCACCAGTTGAGCAGCCATCATTTGCTTACCTATGGGAGCCATTTTTGTCTTAATATACTACACTAGGGTCGGCTCAGTGCCTGTCTCTTTTCTTTTCATAATAGACAGTATAGAGATGTTTGATATATTTTATGTATTATCATTGTGTATTATGTATTAACATGTAAGTTTTCCGGAGTGTTAACATTACTGAGGATCGCACGGTTTTGAAACAGTTAATCTGCAAGGGTCCTGGCTGTCGGACGTCCACAGATGTAATCCATAGGATAGGCCATCAATATTAGAATGGTGGATGGAGCTTATGGAGGACATGATTTATGTATACTCAAGTTTTATTCAAGATTTTCAAAAATATAACAAGAGAAGACAGCGTAACATAAGTCATAGAAAAACCGAAGACCCGAAGAGCATAACAGTCCAAAAAGGTACAACCGCCAACAAAACCTGAAACAAGGCCCCCAGCAATGCACAATATTAAAGAGGACCTTTCATGTCATGGGGCATATGCGGTTTTATATGCCGCTACAAAGCCAACAGTGCCCTGAATTCAGGGCACTGTTGGCTTTCCCATTATGTGCCCCTGGGTTGGAGATATTGGTGCCATTAGGTTCGGCACCAGTTTCTCTCACTGTCAGAAGGGCGTTCCTGACAGTCCAGCTGGGCTGTGAGGAACACCCCTCCTGACAGTACTGTCCATAGCCCTGTACTGTCAGAGGGGGCATTCCTTACCACCCAGCCATGGTGCTAAGCTGGGAAGAATGCCTCCCCAGTACTAATCTATGGACACGTATAGTTGTGGGGAGCCGTTCCTCACAGCTTAGTGTCATTGCTGGGCGGTAAGGAATGCCCCCTCTGACAGTACAGGACTATGGATAGTACTGACGGGGGGGGGGGGCATTACTAATAGCCCAGCTACCAGTTAGACCAGGGGTTCTCAAACTGCGGCCCGAGGGCCACATGCGGCCCTCCAAGCACTTCTGTCTGGCCCCGCCAACAACGCTGACAAGCGTGCATTTATAATGAAGTTCCTGGGGAGCTCAGGCCAGGCCATGGAGCGCACTTCACTTTACCTATTGGAGGGCACCGCTCCTGATGTCTGTGCGATTTGCTCTGCCTCCGGCCCACTATTTAAAAAGTTTGAGGACCCCTGAGCTAGACTATCAGGAACACCGGCCCTTCTGACAGTGGGCAGAGATCATTGCCATTATAATGGCACCGAAATCTCCAGCTCCGGGGAACATAACGAGAAAGCCGACAGTGCGCTGAATTCAGGTGCATATAAAACCTCAGGACATGAAAGTTACTCTTTAACTCAATAAGCCAGTCGTGGAAAACCAAAAACAAAGGGACAGAGGGGGAGAGACGTCAGACAAAGATGCAGAATCACACCTACATCAGAAAATGGGAGCTCTGGAGAATGACTTCTATTAGGGGAACGTTAATATGAGGGACAGGGTAATTCTAGGTCACAGGATTGATTTATGGGGGTTAGAAAGGAGGGCAAGTCTATGTGTTAAAGGGGACATGTCCTGAACATAACCCTTCGTCCCATACACCACCGGCTTACCCTTATGCTAAAAATTTGAATCTCACCCCAAACATAGATATGTTTCATAAATTGTGTTTACATATGCAATTAACATGTAAGTATCTTATACACAGTATAGACTATTTTGTATTCTGTGTGTACATCCACAATTCACTATTTGGCTACAAATGTTAGAGGGGTTGTAGACAATATTAACATATTCGAAGCTCAACATAAAATAAACATGACACATTTGAAAGCTGAACTTTCCTGAGAGTATATGAATATATACTATTAGATAATTATCTATAAAAGGTCATGCAGATCATACATAGAAATCTATAAATTTGAAGGAAAAGGCATCTTTTAGTGACATCTTTTAAAAGTGGAAACGAAAATGAGAAGTCACCTTTGTAAATCTAATCTAACAAGATTTATGGTGTAGAAATTGAGGGTTTGACAAAGGTCACTGTGTATTAAACACTGCATAAGAATAGAAGTTACCAAGGGCGGCTGATGGAGATTAATGTCTAAAGCGCCTTAATATACTTTTATTTAGAAGATTTTTATTTAGAAGAATTAAAAGATTGGTTTATTTGAACATTTAATTTTTGCATTTCTTAGTGTGAAAACTTTTCTCCATCTTATAGTAAAACGTATTGTAGTTAGCCGTATGTGTGAGATAACGTTAAATGGGCGGTCTAGGAAATGGACAAATCACACAGGAGGCTGGAGAAGGTGTAACGTAAAAATAATACAATATAGTCATCTGTCCCCGGAACTTCGGTGTTCACCACCACTCGGGGGATCGCCATGCCTTTGCCACCAGAAGTGCTGGGGTGCATGTGACCGCTGAGACCAATCAGTGGCCACAGGGGAGGACCCAGAGACATAGGTGAATGACATCATCGGGTCCTTTCCAGCTCATCGGTGGCCTCAGTAATGGCTTGAAAGAACCCAGGGATGCCACATGCGGCACAGGATTGATTCCTGTTAGGAGTAGGGTCGGAGGCTCCACAAAGCTGTGCGGAGGTTGCCGGCCCTTTCCTCCCTGCACTCCTGAGTCCCCTGCTTCCAGGTCTCAGGAGGCAGGCCGTAACCTCTGCAGCAATGTGTGGGGGTTGCTGGTCTCTTCCTGAGCCGGCCAGGAGATACCTGGTTTTCGGCTTAGCAGCAGGCTGGAGCCTTTTTTAAGGATGCCTCTGACTACGGAACTGCCGCTGACTATTCAGTGTTCTCCCATTAGTTCCTGATAGTAAATGTTATCCTGTGTCCTGTTTGCCTGGTTCTCCTGACCCCTTGTCTTGACCACTGACTTTGCCTTTTTGGCCTCCTTATTGTGTACTGTGCCTGCTTCTGTTTATGACTCTGGCTTGTCTCTAGACCGATTACTGAACACCATTTTTGTACTGCTTAACTGCTCCTGTTATCGACTCGACCTGCTTGACCATCCCTTTCGATTTCCCACTGTACGCCCCTGCCCTCTTGTTGATGAGCTGGACTGTATGACTACATTTGACTCTCTGCTGCCACCTGCTGACCACTGTGCCTTCTGGTTTCTTGCACCTGCACCGCTACCCGAAACATCTGCTGGTAAGAGTTCTCACTGTCTGGTTTACTTTGATTTGTGGTGCACTGTGTGTCTGGCATTTCCCGACACGTACTGCTCTGCCTAGCATTGCTACCAAGTCCATCCCCACCTTCTGGCGTCTGGTGAACACCATTGTGGGGTTGGAGTTAGTGCAGCCCATTTTGATCAGTGTATCTTGTACTGGTTATCCTAACAATTCCTGGGCAACCCCTTTAACTATTATGGATTTTACATAAATATAAAATGTATTATTTACTGTTGGGGGTTTACAAAATTCTGGCATATGAATATATCTTTTCTTTGATGTCCACCTTATCTACTTACTCTGATTTATACCTTATTGTGCAAAAGTTTTAGGCAGATGAAGGGAAAGGGTACTAAGTAGAATACTTTCAAAAATAGAAGTGCTATTGTTTTTTTTTTGTCAATTAACAAAATCAAGCAAGTGAACAAAAAAATAAACCTAAATCCAATGAACATCTGGTGTTACTTTTGGCATTTTCCTTCGACTAATTCTTCTCGGAACACTTGCAAACAGTTTCTGAAAGGACTGGGCAGGGAGGTTGTTCCCGCCATCTTGGAGAACTAAGCAAAGATCTTCTGTAGATGTTGCTTGTCCAATCCTTCTGTCTCTTCATGTCATCCCAGACAGACTGGATGGTGTTGAGATCAGAGCTCTGTGGGGGCCGTATCATCACTTCCAGGTCTCCTCCTCAAAAGGGCAAAGGTCACACCGAATATTAATGGGATTTAGATTTCTCTTTTCTTCATTCACTTTATTTTGTTAACTCACAAAAATAAACTAAATAAAAACGATCACTTCTGTTCCTGAAAGGATTCTTAATTTGCAGTATTTTCCATCTACCCAAACCTTTTGAGCAATACTGTATATATACAGTATATTATAATATGTTATCATATGACACCAGCTGATTATAGCCACAACGCCCACCATTATTTTTTCCTTATTTTTTGTAGACTATGCATAGTCTATGATCATAATTTAAAGGGATTAGTTGAAGGTCACCTTCCCATCCTTTGCAGAGAACAAGCAAGGTTGTAACTGTGAAAATTTCATATGCGGGTATCTAATGACGGATTAGACAATGGCAAACCAGTAGGTGATAGATCTCTGAGTGAACATACTGCAGGAACATCGGTAGTGATAGCCACTGCACTTGTGACCATAAGTCACAAGAGGAACGTGTTAAATGTTACAAAAAAATTGCAAAATAATAAATTGTTAATATCATGGTATATTCTGTTATGTATAATAGTTGTGTGTACAGTATAGGAACTATGTAAACATATGTCATACGCTCACATGTGGGAACAGAACTAAACAAATATTTGTTAGGGTCCACAATGTAAGGATTAGAGATGTTCGAGGTTCGATATTCGTTTCGAGTAGCCCCTCAATATCCGACTACTCGAATCGAATATTGAACCCTATTATAGTCTGTGGGGGGAAAATGCTCGTTTCAGGGGTAGGCAACATTTAATCAAATTATACTTACCAAGTCCACGAGTGAGGGTCGGGCTGGATAATCCGAGCAGTCTTCTCCATACAGTGTCCCCGCGGCGTCTTCCGGCTCTTCATTCACTCTGCCAGGCATCGGGCCTGGGCAGAGCCGACTGCGCATGCCCGGCTACAAGAAAATGGCCGCTTACAGTCAAACCGGCCATTTTCTTGTAGCGCGGGCATGCGCAGTCGGCTCTGCCCAGGCCCGATGCCTGGCAGAGTGAATGAAGAGCCGGAAGACGCCACAGGGAAGCTGCACGGAGAAGACTTCTAAAGGTAGGAGAAGAACCAGCGTTGATTGGCTGACTGTATAGCATTCGGCCAATCAATGCTGGTTCTGCATCGAACTTTTACATTCGAACAGCGAGTGGTACTCGATCGAGTACGAGTATTTCGAATACCATAGTAGTACTACTCGCTCATCTCTAGTTAGGATCAAATGAGCAATCGGGACACAAGCAGTGTGTTATTACATCTAGACAGTCCTGACATGTGGCAGTTCAGTATTTACTACTTTGGGCTTCCATAGAAGTCCTGTGATCCAGCACCCGGACCTGCTGTTTTAACCACATTATCAACATTTAGGAACCTTTATATCTACCATCTCCTGAGGATCCCCAATAGAGGGGAAACGCGTAGAGAGCTATGATTTTGTTATAATAATGCACTTGTCCTCCAGTGGCAGCGCTATTAGAATTACCATCAGTGAATGAGGAGTTGTCTGGGGGAATCTGTCTGTATGAGATCAGGGTGTGCAGAAAGGTGAATATGGGGCAGCAGCTGAGATCCACAATCACTAAGTCCTAACAGCCTAGTTAGGAAATGAAGCACTAAAGCTATATGCATACATGTTTCTTTCCCTCCAGAGACTCTCTTTCACTTAAAATTCTAGCTGAAAGTGAGGAAAAGTGCATTAGTGTAGTGAGTCACAACTCTGGAATAGAGTCTCTAAGGCTACTTTACTTTCTAGACAACCTCCCTACTAGAGTGAGATTTTTGTGAAGTTGAAAAAAAAGATGCAATTGATAAATCTGGTGAATATTGGACATATTCTGGTGAATATTGGACACTCATTCCACATATCGTGGAATGAGTGGTGCAAAAATACAAAGGCAACAAAATGTTTTAGCAAATGAGCTTTAAAAAGTCCCTGCAAGATGTTCAAAGTATATTAATATGTATTCTTGTGTTCACTTTTTAAAACATAAAATGTTATGGCCATGTACTACAGTTCATCCTGCTTAATGGGAACCTTTCACCACTTCCACCAACTCATCCTTTTAAAGATGCCCCTCCACCAATTCCTGTGCATTTAAATATTTCTCTAGCCCCCACCATGAACAGTCAATGATGTCAGTTTTGGTGTTTGATATCCTAACTCGACTCTCTGATGGCAAGATGAATGGGTGATGTCCAGAAAAGGGGTCATAACTCAGAGCTCCAATTGGAGGTAGATAGTATAAGAGTTCTGAACCATGTCCACCCCTTACTTGGTCCAGCCTGACGCCACCTACTTGACATTAGAGAGTCTAGTTAGCATATCAGGTACCAATATAAATTGCATTGATTAGTTGGACACAGTAAGGGTTAGTTCACATCTGTGTGGTATTCAATTCGGGGGAGTCCGCATGGGAGACCCCCCCCCCCCCCCCCCGAACGGAATACCAAACACAATTACAAGCGGTGTGCAGTAAAATCCCCATAGACTATAATGGGGTCCATGTACTTGCTGCCAGATCTCCGCGCAGTATATGTGGACAGGAAAGTAGTTCACAATCTACTTTCCTGTCCACATGATTCGTGTGGACAACTCATGGCAAGTACACGGACCCCATTATAGTCTATGGGGTCCATGTGCTTTCACTGCACACTGCTTGCAAATGCGTTTGGTATTCCGTTCCCCATGCGGACTCCATGAACGGATTACCAAATGCAGATGTGAATGAAGGGTAAGGGCTAGGGAAAAATTCTAACTATTCCATAATTAAGGAACCTATATTTAGAATAAAAGGATTTCGACTTGGAGGTGACAAACATTCTTCTTTAATTAATTTTGTCCCTGTAATTGTTTCCCTTTTATGAATTTTTGCATCGCTTGTCCTATATCATTTATAAATGTAGTGAACATACACAACAGACACAAATTGGATGTTGATCTGCTTATATAGTGTCGCCTTGGAAAACCTATGGTAGTTATAACTGCGTGGCTTCAAATGTCAGCTATTTTTAATAACGTTATGAAAAATATCATTATGTCACCTTAAGAAATGATTCCTGGGTTAACGTACCGTAAAGTAATGATAATAATTAGAGATGAGCGAACAGTGTTCTATCGAACTCATGTTCGATCGGATATTAGGCTGTTCGGCATGTTCGAATCGAATCGAACACCGCGTGGTAAAGTGCGCCATTACTCGATTCCCCTCCCACCTTCCCTGGCGCCTTTTTTGCTCCAATAACAGCGCAGGGTAGGTGGGACAGGAACTACGACACCGGTGACGTTGAAAAAAGTAGGCAAAACCCATTGGCTGCCGAAAACATGTGACCTCTAATTTAAAAGAACAGCGCCGCCCAGCTTCGCGTCATTCTGAGCTTGCAATTCACCGAGGACGGAGGTTTCCGTCCAGCTAGCTAGGGCTTAGATTCTGGGTAGGCAGGGACAGGCTAGGATAGGAAGGAGAAGACAACCACAACAGCTCTTGTAAGAGCTAAATTCCAGGGAGAAGCTTGTCAGTGTAACGTGGCACTGACGGGCTCAATCACCGCAACCCAGCTTTCCCAGGATCCTGAATGGAACACACTGACAGTGTATTCCCGTATACCCCATATATACACCCCAAATCCCCGTTCCAACGGTGTGCCCCCCCACCTTCACCTCAGAAATACCCTGCAAGTCCCCTAGCAATAGAATTGGGGCTATATACACCCACAATTTTTGCTACTGGTATACAGTGCCATTGTCTGACTGGGAATTCAAAGAATATATGGGGGTTATGTGCACCCACAATTTTTAATACTGGTATATAGTGCCATTGTCTGACTGGGAATTCAAAGAATATATGGGGGTTACGTGCACCCACAATTTTTAATACTGGTATACAGTGACATTGTCTGACTGGGAATTCAAAGAATATATGGGGGTTACGTGCACCCACAATTTTTAATACTGCTATACAGTTCCTTTGTCTCACTGGGAATTCAAAGAATATATGGGGGTTATGTGCACCCACAATTTTTAATACTGGTATACAGTGCCATTGTCTGACTGGGAATTCAAAGAATATATGGGGGTTATGTGCACCCACAATTTTTAATACTGGTATACAGTGCCATTGTCTGACTGGGAATTCAAAGAATATATGGGGGTTATGTGCACCCACAATTTTTACTACTGGTATACAGTGCCATTGTCTGACTGGGAATTCAAAGAATATATGGGGGTTACGTGCACCCACAATTTTTAATACTGGTATACAGTGCCATTGTCTGACTGGGAATTCAAAGAATATATGGGGGTTATGTGCACCCACAATTTTTAATACTGGTATATAGTGCCATTGTCTGACTGGGAATTCAAAGAATATATGGGGGTTACGTGCACCCACAATTTTTAATACTGGTATACAGTGCCATTGTCTGACTGGGAATTCAAAGAATATATGGGGGTTATGTGCACCCACAATTTTTAATACTGGTATACAGTGCCATTGTCTGACTGGGAATTCAAAGAATATATGGGGGTTATGTGCACCCACAATTTTTACTACTGGTATACAGTGCCATTGTCTGACTGGGAATTCAAAGAATATATGGGGGTTATGTGCACCCACAATTTTTAATACTGGTATACAGTGCCATTGTCTGACTGGGAATTCAAAGAATATATGGGGGTTATGTGCACCCACAATTTTTAATACTGGTATATAGTGCCATTGTCTGACTGGGAATTCAAAGAATATATGGGGGTTACGTGCACCCACAATTTTTAATACTGCTATACAGTGCCATTGTCTGACTGGGAATTCAAAGAATATATGGGGGTTATGTGCACCCACAATTTTTAATACTGGTATACAGTGCCATTGTCTGACTGGGAATTCAAAGAATATATGGGGGTTATGTGCACCCACAATTTTTACTACTGGTATACAGTGCCATTGTCTGACTGGGAATTCAAAGAATATATGGGGGTTACGTGCACCCACAATTTTTAATACTGGTATACAGTGCCATTGTCTGACTGGGAATTCAAAGAATATATGGGGGTTATGTGCACCCACAATTTTTAATACTGGTATACAGTGCCATTGTCTGACTGGGAATTCAAAGAATATATGGGGGTTACGTGCACCCACAATTTTTAATACTGGTATACAGTGCCATTGTCTGACTGGGAATTCAAAGAATATATGGGGGTTATGTGCACCCACAATTTTTAATACTGGTATACAGTGCCATTGTCTGACTGGGAATTCAAAGAATATATGGGGGTTATGTGCACCCACAATTTTTACTACTGGTATACAGTGCCATTGTCTGACTGGGAATTCAAAGAATATATGGGGGTTACGTGCACCCACAATTTTTAATACTGGTATACAGTGCCATTGTCTGACTGGGAATTCAAAGAATATATGGGGGTTATGTGCACCCACAATTTTTAATACTGGTATACAGTGCCATTGTCTGACTGGGAATTCAAAGAATATATGGGGGTTACGTGCACCCACAATTTTTAATACTGCTATACAGTTCCTTTGTCTCACTGGGAATTCAAAGAATATATGGGGGTTATGTGCACCCACAATTTTTAATACTGGTATACAGTGCCATTGTCTGACTGGGAATTCAAAGAATATATGGGGGTTACGTGCACCCACAATTTTTAATACTGCTATACAGTTCCTTTGTCTCACTGGGAATTCAAAGAATATATGGGGGTTATGTGCACCCACAATTTTTAATACTGGTATACAGTGCCATTGTCTGACTGGGAATTCAAAGAATATATGGGGGTTATGTGCACCCACAATTTTTAATACTGGTATACAGTGCCATTGTCTGACTGGGAATTCAAAGAATATATGGGGGTTACGTGCACCCACAATTTTTAATACTGGTATACAGTGCCATTGTCTGACTGGGAATTCAAAGAATATATGGGGGTTATGTGCACCCACAATTTTTAATACTGGTATACAGTGCCATTGTCTGACTGGGAATTCAAAGAATATATGGGGGTTATGTGCACCCACAATTTTTAATACTGGTATATAGTGCCATTGTCTGACTGGGAATTCAAAGAATATATGGGGGTTACGTGCACCCACAATTTTTAATACTGCTATACAGTGCCATTGTCTGACTGGGAATTCAAAGAATATATGGGGGTTATGTGCACCCACAATTTTTAATACTGGTATACAGTGCCATTGTCTGACTGGGAATTCAAAGAATATATGGGGGTTACGTGCACCCACAATTTTTAATACTGCTATACAGTTCCTTTGTCTCACTGGGAATTCAAAGAATATATGGGGGTTATGTGCACCCACAATTTTTAATACTGGTATACAGTGCCATTGTCTGACTGGGAATTCAAAGAATATATGGGGGTTATGTGCACCCACAATTTTTACTACTGGTATACAGTGCCATTGTCTGACTGGGAATTCAAAGAATATATGGGGGTTATGTGCACCCACAATTTTTAATACTGGTATACAGTGCCATTGTCTGACTGGGAATTCAAAGAATATATGGGGGTTATGTGCACCCACAATTTTTAATACTGGTATATAGTGCCATTGTCTGACTGGGAATTCAAAGAATATATGGGGGTTACGTGCACCCACAATTTTTAATACTGCTATACAGTTCCTTTGTCTCACTGGGAATTCAAAGAATATATGGGGGTTATGTGCACCCACAATTTTTAATACTGGTATACAGTGCCATTGTCTGACTGGGAATTCAAAGAATATATGGGGGTTATGTGCACCCACAATTTTTAATACTGGTATACAGTGCCATTGTCTGACTGGGAATTCAAAGAATATATGGGGGTTATGTGCACCCACAATTTTTACTACTGGTATACAGTGCCATTGTCTGACTGGGAATTCAAAGAATATATGGGGGTTACGTGCACCCACAATTTTTAATACTGGTATACAGTGCCATTGTCTGACTGGGAATTCAAAGAATATATGGGGGTTATGTGCACCCACAATTTTTAATACTGGTATATAGTGCCATTGTCTGACTGGGAATTCAAAGAATATATGGGGGTTACGTGCACCCACAATTTTTAATACTGCTATACAGTGCCATTGTCTGACTGGGAATTCAAAGAATATATGGGGGTTATGTGCACCCACAATTTTTAATACTGGTATACAGTGCCATTGTCTGACTGGGAATTCAAAGAATATATGGGGGTTATGTGCACCCACAATTTTTACTACTGGTATACAGTGCCATTGTCTGACTGGGAATTCAAAGAATATATGGGGGTTACGTGCACCCACAATTTTTAATACTGGTATACAGTGCCATTGTCTGACTGGGAATTCAAAGAATATATGGGGGTTATGTGCACCCACAATTTTTAATACTGGTATACAGTGCCATTGTCTGACTGGGAATTCAAAGAATATATGGGGGTTATGTGCACCCACAATTTTTACTACTGGTATACAGTGCCATTGTCTGACTGGGAATTCAAAGAATATATGGGGGTTACGTGCACCCACAATTTTTAATACTGGTATACAGTGCCATTGTCTGACTGGGAATTCAAAGAATATATGGGGGTTATGTGCACCCACAATTTTTAATACTGGTATATAGTGCCATTGTCAGACTGGGAATTCAAAGAATATATGGGGGTTACGTGCACCCACAATTTTTAATACTGCTATACAGTGCCATTGTCTGACTGGGAATTCAAAGAATATATGGGGGTTATGTGCACCCACAATTTTTAATACTGGTATACAGTGCCATTGTCTGACTGGGAATTCAAAGAATATATGGGGGTTACGTGCACCCACAATTTTTAATACTGCTATACAGTTCCTTTGTCTCACTGGGAATTCAAAGAATATATGGGGGTTATGTGCACCCACAATTTTTAATACTGGTATACAGTGCCATTGTCTGACTGGGAATTCAAAGAATATATGGGGGTTATGTGCACCCACAATTTTTACTACTGGTATACAGTGCCATTGTCTGACTGGGAATTCAAAGAATATATGGGGGTTATGTGCACCCACAATTTTTAATACTGGTATACAGTGCCATTGTCTGACTGGGAATTCAAAGAATATATGGGGGTTATGTGCACCCACAATTTTTAATACTGGTATATAGTGCCATTGTCTGACTGGGAATTCAAAGAATATATGGGGGTTACGTGCACCCACAATTTTTAATACTGCTATACAGTGCCATTGTCTGACTGGGAATTCAAAGAATATATGGGGGTTATGTGCACCCACAATTTTTAATACTGGTATACAGTGCCATTGTCTGACTGGGAATTCAAAGAATATATGGGGGTTATGTGCACCCACAATTTTTACTACTGGTATACAGTGCCATTGTCTGACTGGGAATTCAAAGAATATATGGGGGTTACGTGCACCCACAATTTTTAATACTGGTATACAGTGCCATTGTCTGACTGGGAATTCAAAGAATATATGGGGGTTATGTGCACCCACAATTTTTAATACTGGTATACAGTGCCATTGTCTGACTGGGAATTCAAAGAATATATGGGGGTTACGTGCACCCACAATTTTTAATACTGGTATACAGTGCCATTGTCTGACTGGGAATTCAAAGAATATATGGGGGTTATGTGCACCCACAATTTTTAATACTGGTATACAGTGCCATTGTCTGACTGGGAATTCAAAGAATATATGGGGGTTATGTGCACCCACAATTTTTACTACTGGTATACAGTGCCATTGTCTGACTGGGAATTCAAAGAATATATGGGGGTTACGTGCACCCACAATTTTTAATACTGGTATACAGTGCCATTGTCTGACTGGGAATTCAAAGAATATATGGGGGTTATGTGCACCCACAATTTTTAATACTGGTATACAGTGCCATTGTCTGACTGGGAATTCAAAGAATATATGGGGGTTACGTGCACCCACAATTTTTAATACTGCTATACAGTTCCTTTGTCTCACTGGGAATTCAAAGAATATATGGGGGTTATGTGCACCCACAATTTTTAATACTGGTATACAGTGCCATTGTCTGACTGGGAATTCAAAGAATATATGGGGGTTACGTGCACCCACAATTTTTAATACTGCTATACAGTTCCTTTGTCTCACTGGGAATTCAAAGAATATATGGGGGTTATGTGCACCCACAATTTTTAATACTGGTATACAGTGCCATTGTCTGACTGGGAATTCAAAGAATATATGGGGGTTATGTGCACCCACAATTTTTAATACTGGTATACAGTGCCATTGTCTGACTGGGAATTCAAAGAATATATGGGGGTTACGTGCACCCACAATTTTTAATACTGGTATACAGTGCCATTGTCTGACTGGGAATTCAAAGAATATATGGGGGTTATGTGCACCCACAATTTTTAATACTGGTATACAGTGCCATTGTCTGACTGGGAATTCAAAGAATATATGGGGGTTATGTGCACCCACAATTTTTAATACTGGTATATAGTGCCATTGTCTGACTGGGAATTCAAAGAATATATGGGGGTTACGTGCACCCACAATTTTTAATACTGCTATACAGTTCCTTTGTCTCACTGGGAATTCAAAGAATATATGGGGGTTATGTGCACCCACAATTTTTAATACTGGTATACAGTGCCATTGTCTGACTTGGAATTCAAAGAATATATGGGGGTTATGTGCACCCACAATTTTTACTACTGGTATACAGTGCCATTGTCTGACTGGGAATTCAAAGAATATATGGGGGTTACGTGCACCCACAATTTTTAATACTGCTATACAGTGCCATTGTCTGACTGGGAATTCAAAGAATATATGGGGGTTATGTGCACCCACAATTTTTAATACTGGTATACAGTGCCATTGTCTGACTGGGAATTCAAAGAATATATGGGGGTTATGTGCACCCACAATTTTTACTACTGGTATACAGTGCCATTGTCTGACTGGGAATTCAAAGAATATATGGGGGTTACGTGCACCCACAATTTTTAATACTGGTATACAGTGCCATTGTCTGACTGGGAATTCAAAGAATATATGGGGGTTACGTGCACCCACAATTTTTAATACTGCTATACAGTGCCATTGTCTGACTGGGAATTCAAAGAATATATGGGGGTTATGTGCACCCACAATTTTTAATACTGGTATACAGTGCCATTGTCTGACTGGGAATTCAAAGAATATATGGGGGTTATGTGCACCCACAATTTTTACTACTGGTATACAGTGCCATTGTCTGACTGGGAATTCAAAGAATATATGGGGGTTACGTGCACCCACAATTTTTAATACTGGTATACAGTGCCATTGTCTGACTGGGAATTCAAAGAATATATGGGGGTTATGTGCACCCACAATTTTTAATACTGGTATACAGTGCCATTGTCTGACTGGGAATTCAAAGAATATATGGGGGTTATGTGCACCCACAATTTTTAATACTGGTATATAGTGCCATTGTCTGACTGGGAATTCAAAGAATATATGGGGGTTACGTGCACCCACAATTTTTAATACTGCTATACAGTTCCTTTGTCTCACTGGGAATTCAAAGAATATATGGGGGTTATGTGCACCCACAATTTTTAATACTGGTATACAGTGCCATTGTCTGACTGGGAATTCAAAGAATATATGGGGGTTATGTGCACCCACAATTTTTAATACTGGTATATAGTGCCATTGTCTGACTGGGAATTCAAAGAATATATGGGGGTTACGTGCACCCACAATTTTTAATACTGCTATACAGTGCCATTGTCTGACTGGGAATTCAAAGAATATATGGGGGTTATGTGCACCCACAATTTTTAATACTGGTATACAGTGCCATTGTCTGACTGGGAATTCAAAGAATATATGGGGGTTATGTGCACCCACAATTTTTACTACTGGTATACAGTGCCATTGTCTGACTGGGAATTCAAAGAATATATGGGGGTTACGTGCACCCACAATTTTTAATACTGGTATACAGTGCCATTGTCTGACTGGGAATTCAAAGAATATATGGGGGTTATGTGCACCCACAATTTTTAATACTGGTATACAGTGCCATTGTCTGACTGGGAATTCAAAGAATATATGGGGGTTATGTGCACCCACAATTTTTAATACTGGTATATAGTGCCATTGTCTGACTGGGAATTCAAAGAATATATGGGGGTTACGTGCACCCACAATTTTTAATACTGCTATACAGTTCCTTTGTCTCACTGGGAATTCAAAGAATATATGGGGGTTATGTGCACCCACAATTTTTACTACTGGTATACAGTGCCATTGTCTGACTGGGAATTCAAAGAATATATGGGGGTTACGTGCACCCACAATTTTTAATACTGCTATACAGTGCCATTGTCTGACTGGGAATTCAAAGAATATATGGGGGTTATGTGCACCCACAATTTTTAATACTGGTATACAGTGCCATTGTCTGACTGGGAATTCAAAGAATATATGGGGGTTATGTGCACCCACAATTTTTACTACTGGTATACAGTGCCATTGTCTGACTGGGAATTCAAAGAATATATGGGGGTTACGTGCACCCACAATTTTTAATACTGGTATACAGTGCCATTGTCTGACTGGGAATTCAAAGAATATATGGGGGTTATGTGCACCCACAATTTTTAATACTGGTATACAGTGCCATTGTCTGACTGGGAATTCAAAGAATATATGGGGGTTACGTGCACCCACAATTTTTAATACTGCTATACAGTTCCTTTGTCTCACTGGGAATTCAAAGAATATATGGGGGTTATGTGCACCCACAATTTTTAATACTGGTATACAGTGCCATTGTCTGACTGGGAATTCAAAGAATATATGGGGGTTATGTGCACCCACAATTTTTAATACTGGTATACAGTGCCATTGTCTGACTGGGAATTCAAAGAATATATGGGGGTTATGTGCACCCACAATTTTTAATACTGGTATACAGTGCCATTGTCTGACTGGGAATTCAAAGAATATATGGGGGTTACGTGCACCCACAATTTTTAATACTGCTATACAGTTCCTTTGTCTCACTGGGAATTCAAAGAATATATGGGGGTTATGTGCACCCACAATTTTTAATACTGGTATACAGTGCCATTGTCTGACTGGGAATTCAAAGAATATATGGGGGTTACGTGCACCCACAATTTTTAATACTGCTATACAGTTCCTTTGTCTCACTGGGAATTCAAAGAATATATGGGGGTTATGTGCACCCACAATTTTTAATACTGGTATACAGTGCCATTGTCTGACTGGGAATTCAAAGAATATATGGGGGTTATGTGCACCCACAATTTTTAATACTGGTATACAGTGCCATTGTCTGACTGGGAATTCAAAGAATATATGGGGGTTACGTGCACCCACAATTTTTAATACTGGTATACAGTGCCATTGTCTGACTGGGAATTCAAAGAATATATGGGGGTTATGTGCACCCACAATTTTTAATACTGGTATACAGTGCCATTGTCTGACTGGGAATTCAAAGAATATATGGGGGTTATGTGCACCCACAATTTTTAATACTGGTATATAGTGCCATTGTCTGACTGGGAATTCAAAGAATATATGGGGGTTACGTGCACCCACAATTTTTAATACTGCTATACAGTTCCTTTGTCTCACTGGGAATTCAAAGAATATATGGGGGTTATGTGCACCCACAATTTTTAATACTGGTATACAGTGCCATTGTCTGACTGGGAATTCAAAGAATATATGGGGGTTATGTGCACCCACAATTTTTACTACTGGTATACAGTGCCATTGTCTGACTGGGAATTCAAAGAATATATGGGGGTTACGTGCACCCACAATTTTTAATACTGCTATACAGTGCCATTGTCTGACTGGGAATTCAAAGAATATATGGGGGTTATGTGCACCCACAATTTTTAATACTGGTATACAGTGCCATTGTCTGACTGGGAATTCAAAGAATATATGGGGGTTATGTGCACCCACAATTTTTACTACTGGTATACAGTGCCATTGTCTGACTGGGAATTCAAAGAATATATGGGGGTTACGTGCACCCACAATTTTTAATACTGGTATACAGTGCCATTGTCTGACTGGGAATTCAAAGAATATATGGGGGTTATGTGCACCCACAATTTTTAATACTGGTATACAGTGCCATTGTCTGACTGGGAATTCAAAGAATATATGGGGGTTATGTGCACCCACAATTTTTAATACTGGTATACAGTGCCATTGTCTGACTGGGAATTCAAAGAATATATGGGGGTTATGTGCACCCACAATTTTTAATACTGGTATATAGTGCCATTGTCTGACTGGGAATTCAAAGAATATATGGGGGTTACGTGCACCCACAATTTTTAATACTGCTATACAGTGCCATTGTCTGACTGGGAATTCAAAGAATATATGGGGGTTATGTGCACCCACAATTTTTAATACTGGTATACAGTGCCATTGTCTGACTGGGAATTCAAAGAATATATGGGGGTTATGTGCACCCACAATTTTTACTACTGGTATACAGTGCCATTGTCTGACTGGGAATTCAAAGAATATATGGGGGTTACGTGCACCCACAATTTTTAATACTGGTATACAGTGCCATTGTCTGACTGGGAATTCAAAGAATATATGGGGGTTATGTGCACCCACAATTTTTAATACTGGTATACAGTGCCATTGTCTGACTGGGAATTCAAAGAATATATGGGGGTTATGTGCACCCACAATTTTTAATACTGGTATATAGTGCCATTGTCTGACTGGGAATTCAAAGAATATATGGGGGTTACGTGCACCCACAATTTTTAATACTGCTATACAGTTCCTTTGTCTCACTGGGAATTCAAAGAATATATGGGGGTTATGTGCACCCACAATTTTTAATACTGGTATACAGTGCCATTGTCTGACTGGGAATTCAAAGAATATATGGGGGTTATGTGCACCCACAATTTTTAATACTGGTATATAGTGCCATTGTCTGACTGGGAATTCAAAGAATATATGGGGGTTACGTGCACCCACAATTTTTAATACTGCTATACAGTGCCATTGTCTGACTGGGAATTCAAAGAATATATGGGGGTTATGTGCACCCACAATTTTTAATACTGGTATACAGTGCCATTGTCTGACTGGGAATTCAAAGAATATATGGGGGTTATGTGCACCCACAATTTTTAATACTGGTATACAGTGCCATTGTCTGACTGGGAATTCAAAGAATATATGGGGGTTACGTGCACCCACAATTTTTAATACTGGTATACAGTGCCATTGTCTGACTGGGAATTCAAAGAATATATGGGGGTTATGTGCACCCACAATTTTTAATACTGGTATACAGTGCCATTGTCTGACTGGGAATTCAAAGAATATATGGGGGTTATGTGCACCCACAATTTTTAATACTGGTATATAGTGCCATTGTCTGACTGGGAATTCAAAGAATATATGGGGGTTACGTGCACCCACAATTTTTAATACTGCTATACAGTTCCTTTGTCTCACTGGGAATTCAAAGAATATATGGGGGTTATGTGCACCCACAATTTTTAATACTGGTATACAGTGCCATTGTCTGACTGGGAATTCAAAGAATATATGGGGGTTATGTGCACCCACAATTTTTACTACTGGTATACAGTGCCATTGTCTGACTGGGAATTCAAAGAATATATGGGGGTTACGTGCACCCACAATTTTTAATACTGCTATACAGTGCCATTGTCTGACTGGGAATTCAAAGAATATATGGGGGTTATGTGCACCCACAATTTTTAATACTGGTATACAGTGCCATTGTCTGACTGGGAATTCAAAGAATATATGGGGGTTATGTGCACCCACAATTTTTACTACTGGTATACAGTGCCATTGTCTGACTGGGAATTCAAAGAATATATGGGGGTTACGTGCACCCACAATTTTTAATACTGGTATACAGTGCCATTGTCTGACTGGGAATTCAAAGAATATATGGGGGTTACGTGCACCCACAATTTTTAATACTGCTATACAGTTCCTTTGTCTCACTGGGAATTCAAAGAATATATGGGGGTTATGTGCACCCACAATTTTTAATACTGGTATACAGTGCCATTGTCTGACTGGGAATTCAAAGAATATATGGGGGTTATGTGCACCCACAATTTTTACTACTGGTATACAGTGCCATTGTCTGACTGGGAATTCAAAGAATATATGGGGGTTATGTGCACCCACAATTTTTAATACTGGTATACAGTGCCATTGTCTGACTGGGAATTCAAAGAATATATGGGGGTTATGTGCACCCACAATTTTTAATACTGGTATACAGTGCCATTGTCTGACTGGGAATTCAAAGAATATATGGGGGTTACGTGCACCCACAATTTTTAATACTGCTATACAGTGCCATTGTCTGACTGGGAATTCAAAGAATATATGGGGGTTATGTGCACCCACAATTTTTAATACTGGTATACAGTGCCATTGTCTGACTGGGAATTCAAAGAATATATGGGGGTTATGTGCACCCACAATTTTTACTACTGGTATACAGTGCCATTGTCTGACTGGGAATTCAAAGAATATATGGGGGTTACGTGCACCCACAATTTTTAATACTGGTATACAGTGCCATTGTCTGACTGGGAATTCAAAGAATATATGGGGGTTATGTGCACCCACAATTTTTAATACTGGTATACAGTGCCATTGTCTGACTGGGAATTCAAAGAATATATGGGGGTTATGTGCACCCACAATTTTTAATACTGGTATATAGTGCCATTGTCTGACTGGGAATTCAAAGAATATATGGGGGTTACGTGCACCCACAATTTTTAATACTGCTATACAGTGCCATTGTCTGACTGGGAATTCAAAGAATATATTGGGGTTATAAATACCCTCATTTCTTGCTACTGCCATATAGTGCCAGTTTCTGACTGGTAATTCAAAGAATATATTGGGGTTACGTGCACCCACAATTTTTACTACTGGTATACAGTGCCATTGTCTGACTGGGAATTCAAAGAGTATATTGGGAATACAAATACCCTCATTTCTCGCTACTGCCATATAGTGCCAGTTTCTGACTGGTAATTCAAAGAATATATTGGGGTTACGTGCACCCACAATTTTTACTACTGGTATACAGTGCCATTGTCTGACTGGGAATTCAAAGAATATATTGGGGTTATAAATACCCTCATTTCTTGCTACTGCCATATAGTGCCAGTTTCTGACTGGTAATTCAAAGAATATATTGGGGTTACGTGCACCCACAATTTTTACTACTGGTATACAGTGCCATTGTCTGACTGGGAATTCAAAGAGTATATTGGGAATACAAATACCCTCATTTCTTGCTACTGCCATATAGTGCCAGTGTCTGACTGGGAATTCAAAGAATATATTGGGGTTACGTGCACCCACAATTTTTACTACTGGTATACAGTGCCATTGTCTGACTGGGAATTCAAAGAATATATTGGGGTTATAAATACCCTCATTTCTTGCTACTGCCATATAGTGCCAGTTTCTGACTGGTAATTCAAAGAATATATTGGGGTTACGTGCACCCACAATTTTTACTACTGGTATACAGTGCCATTGTCTGACTGGGAATTCAAAGAGTATATTGGGAATACAAATACCCTCATTTCTTGCTACTGCCATATAGTGCCAGTTTCTGACTGGTAATTCAAAGAATATATTGGGGTTACGTGCACCCACAATTTTTACTACTGGTATACAGTGCCATTGTCTGACTGGGAATTCAAAGAATATATTGGGGTTATAAATACCCTCATTTCTTGCTACTGCCATATAGTGCCAGTTTCTGACTGGTAATTCAAAGAATATATTGGGGTTACGTGCACCCACAATTTTTACTACTGGTATACAGTGCCATTGTCTGACTGGGAATTCAAAGAGTATATTGGGAATACAAATACCCTCATTTCTTGCTACTGCCATATAGTGCCAGTGTCTGACTGGGAATTCAAAGAATATATTGGGGTTATGTGCACCCACAATTTTTACTACTGGTATACAGTGCCATTGTCTGACTGGGAATTCAAAGAATATATTGGGGTTATAAATACCCTCATTTCTTGCTACTGCCATATAGTGCCAGTTTCTGACTGGTAATTCAAAGAATATATTGGGGTTACGTGCACCCACAATTTTTACTACTGGTATACAGTGCCATTGTCTGACTGGGAATTCAAAGAGTATATTGGGAATACAAATTCCCTCATTTCTTGCTACTGCCATATAGTGCCAGTGTCTGACTGGGAATTCAAAGAATATATTGGGGTTACGTGCACCCACAATTTTTACTACTGGTATACAGTGCCATTGTCTGACTGGGAATTCAAAGAATATATTGGGGTTATAAATACCCTCATTTCTTGCTACTGCCATATAGTGCCAGTTTCTGACTGGTAATTCAAAGAATATATTGGGGTTACGTGCACCCACAATTTTTACTACTGGTATACAGTGCCATTGTCTGACTGGGAATTCAAAGAGTATATTGGGAATACAAATACCCTCATTTCTTGCTACTGCCATATAGTGCCAGTGTCTGACTGGGAATTCAAAGAATATATTGGGGTTACGTGCACCCACAATTTTTACTACTGGTATACAGTGCCATTGTCTGACTGGGAATTCAAAGAGTATATTGGGAATACAAATACCCTCATTTCTTGCTACTGCCATATAGTGCCAGTGTCTGACTGGGAATTCAAAGAATATATTGGGGTTACGTGCACCCACAATTTTTACTACTGGTATACAGTGCCAATTTCTAACTAGGAATTCAAAATGCGCAAGGCTCCCGGAAAGGGACGTGGACGAGGCCGTGGGCGAGGTCGGGGGAATGGTTCTGGGGAGCAAGGTAGCAGTGAAGCCACAGGGCGTCCCGTGCCTACTCCTGTGGGGCAGCAAGCATTGCGCCACTCCACAGTGCCAGGGTTGCTTGCCACATTAACTAAACTGCAGGGTACAAACCTTAGTAGGCCCGAGAACCAGGAACAGGTCTTGCAATGGCTGTCAGAGAACGCTTACAGCACATTGTCCAGCAGCCAGTCAGACTCTGCCTCCTCTCCTCCTATTACCCAACAGTCTTGTCTTCCTTCCTCCCAAAATTCCGAAGCTTTACAGAACAATAACCCAAACTGTCCCTGCTCCTCAGAGCTGTTCTCCGCTCCTTTCATTGTCCCTCAACCTGCCTCTCCACGTCACGATTCCACGAACCTAACAGAGGAGCATCTGTGTCCAGATGCTCAAACACTAGAGTCTCCTCCATCTCCGTTCGATTTGGTGGTGGATGACCAGCAACCCACCCTCATCGACGATGATGTGACGCAGTTGCCGTCAGGGCATCCAGTTGACTGGCGCATTGTGCGGGAGGAGGAGATGAGACAGGAGTTGGAAGAGGAAGTGGTGGATGATGAGGACACTGACCCGACCTGGACAGGGGGGATGTCAAGCGGGGAAAGTAGTGTGGATGTTGAGGCAGGTGCAGCACCAAAAAGGGTAGCTAGAGGCAGAGGCAGAGGTCAGCAGCTTAGGCGAAGCCAGGCCACACCCGGAATCTCCCAAGATGTTCCAGTTCGTACCCAGCCCCGAAAAACTCCCACCTCGAGGGCACGTTTCTCGAAGGTGTGGAGTTTTTTCAAGGAATGCGCCGAGGACAGATATAGTGTTGTCTGCACAATTTGCCTCTCGAAATTGATTAGGGGCTCTGAGAAGAGCAACCTGTCCACCACTTCAATGCGCCGTCATTTGGAATCCAAGCACTGGAATCAGTGGCAGGCAGCAACGGCAGGACAAAGGCCGCCTGCCGTTCACGCCACTGCCACTGCCTCTGCCTCTGCCTCTGCCACTGCCACTGCTGACTGTGCTGGCGATGCACTCCAGAGGACGAGCCAGGACACCACTTCATCTGCCTCCGCCACTTTGTTGACTTCTACCTCATCCTCCCCTGGTCCTGTCTTATCTCCTTCTCCTGCACCATCAAAGGCACCATCAGGCGTTTCTTTACAACAACCCACCATCTCTCAGACATTGGAGCGGCGGCAGAAATACACTGCTAACCACCCACACGCGCAAGCCTTGAACGCCAACATCGCTAAACTGCTGGCCCAGGAGATGTTGGCGTTCCGGCTTGTTGAAACTCCCGCCTTCCTGGACCTGATGGCAACTGCGGCACCTCGCTATGCCGTCCCTAGCCGTCACTACTTCTCCCGGTGTGCCGTCCCCGCCTTGCACCAGCACGTGTCACTCAACATCAGGCGGGCCCTTAGTTCCGCGCTTTGCACAAAGGTCCACTTGACCACCGACGCGTGGACAAGTGCATGCGGACAGGGACGCTACATTTCACTGACGGCACACTGGGTGAATGTAGTTGAGGCTGGGACTGCTTCCCAAACTGGCCCGGTGTACCTCGTCTCCCCGCCTAACATTCCTGGCAGGGACACGAGAAGAACACCCCCCTCCTCCTCCTCCTCTACCGCCTCCTCCTCCGCCACCGCCTCCTCCTCCGCCACCGCCTCCTCCTCCGCTGTTAGATTGACCCCAGCTACGAGTTGGAAACGTTGCAGCACTGGCGTTGGTAGACGTCAGCAGGCTGTGCTGAAGCTGATCAGCTTGGGGGACAGACAGCACACTGCCTCCGAGGTGAGGGATGCCCTCCTCGATGAGACGGCAATATGGTTTGAGCCGCTGCACCTGGGCCCAGGCATGGTCGTTTGTGATAACGGCCGGAACCTGGTAGCAGCTCTGGAGCTTGCCGGACTCCAACATGTTCCATGCCTGGCCCACGTCTTCAACCTAGTGGTGCAACGTTTCCTAAAGAGCTACCCCAATGTTCCAGAGCTACTGGTGAAAGTGCGGCGCATGTGCGCCCACTTTCGCAAGTCGACAGTAGCCGCTGCTAGCTTAAAATCTCTCCAGCAACGCCTGCATGTGCCACAACACCGGCTTTTGTGCGACGTCCCCACACGCTGGAACTCAACGTTTCAGATGTTGAATAGAGTGGTTGAGCAGCAGAGACCTTTGATGGAATACCAGCTACAAAACCCTAGGGTGCCACAAAGTCAGCTGCCTCAGTTTCACATCCATGAGTGGCCATGGATGAGAGACCTTTGTGACATCCTACGGGTCTTTGAGGAGTCCACAAGGAGGGTGAGCTCTGAGGATGCGATGGTGAGCCTTACAATCCCGCTCTTGTGTGTTCTGAGAGAATCCCTGATTGACATCAGGGATAACTCAGATCACACAGAGGAGTTAGGGATAGCATCCGATCCGTCACAGCTGGAGAGTAGGTCCACACATCTGTCCGCTTCACTGCGTTTAATGGAGGAGGAGGAGGAGGAGGAGGAGGAAGAAGAGTTGTCCGATGATGTGATGGTGATACAGGAGGCTTCCGGGCAACTTCGAATCGTCCCATTGTTGCAGCGCGGATGGGTAGACATGGAGGATGAGGAGGAAATGGAGATTGAACTTTCCGGTGGGGCCAGAGGAGTCATGCCAACTAACACTGTGGCAGACATGGCTGAGTTCATGTTGGGGTGCTTTACAACCGACAAGCGTATTGTCAAAATCATGGAGGACAACCAGTACTGGATCTTTGTTATCCTTGACCCCCGGTATAAAAACAACATCTCGTCTTTTATTCCGGTAGAGGGGAGGGCCAATCGCATCAATGCTTGCCACAGGCAATTGGTGCAGAATATGATGGAGATGTTTCCAGCATGTGACAGTGGCGGCAGGGAGGGCAGTTCCTCCAGTAGGCAACCAAGTTCTCACCGGTCCACACAAACGAGGGGCACACTGTCTAAGGTCTGGGACACCTTGATGGCACCCCCTCGCCAAAGTGCCGCCACGGAGGGTCCTAGTGTCACCAGGCGTGAGAAGTATAGGCGCATGTTGCGGGAATACCTTTCCGACCACAGCCCTGTCCTCTCCGACCCCTCTGCGCCCTACACGTATTGGGTGTCGAAGTTGGACCTGTGGCTTGAACTTGCCCTATATGCCTTGGAGGTGCTGTCCTGTCCTGCCGCCAGCGTCCTATCTGAGAGGGTGTTCAGTGCAGCCGGTGGCATCATCACTGACAAGCGCACCCGTCTGTCAGCTGAGAGTGCCGACCGGCTCACTTTGATAAAAATGAACCACCACTGGATAGAGCCTTCATTTTTGTGCCCACCTGTGTAAAGCACCCCAACATAAAACTCCATGTCTGTACTCAACCTCTCCAATTCCTCCGCATCCTCATACTCATCCACCATAAGCGTTGCACAATTCTGCTAATACTAGGCTCCCTCCAACATGATTTCCCCCAACTCTGCTGGTTAGAGGCTCCCTCCACCCTGATTTCCACCAACTCTGCTGGTTAGAGGCTCCCTCCACCCTGCTTTCCCACAACTCTGCTGGTTAGAGGCTCCTTCCACCATGAATTTGCCCAAACTGGGCTGTTTAGAGGCTCCCTCCACCATGAATTGGTCCAAACTGGGCTGGTTAGAGGCTCCCTCCACCATTAATTGGTCCAAACTGGGCTGGTTAGAGGCTCCCTCCACCATGAATTTGCCCAAACTGGGCTGTTTAGAGGCTCCCTCCACCATGAATTTGCCCAAACTGGGCTGTTTAGAGGCTCCCTCCACCATGAATTGGTCCAAACTGGGTTTTTTAGAGGCTCCCTCCACCATGAATTGGTCCAAACTGGGGTGGTTAGAGGCTCCCTCCACCATTAATTGGTCCAAACTGGGCTGGTTAGAGGCTCCCTCCACCATGAATTGGTCCAAACTGGGCTGGTTAGAGGCTCCCTCCACCATGAATTGGTCCAAACTGGGGTGGTTAGAGGCTCCCTCCACCATTAATTGGTCCAAACTGGGCTGGTTAGAGGCTCCCTCCACCATAAATTGGTCCAAACTGGGCTGGTTAGAGGCTCCCTCCACCATGAATTTGCCCAAACTGGGCTGTTTAGAGGCTCCCTCCACCATTAATTGGTCCAAACTGGGCTGGTTAGAGGCTCCCTCCACAATTAATTGGTCCAAACTGGGCTAATTAGAGGCTCCCTCCACCATGAATTGGTCCAAACTGGGTTTTTTAGAGGCTCCCTCCACCATGAATTTGCCCAAACTGGGCTGTTTAGAGGCTCCCTCCACCATGAATTGGTCCAAACTGGGCTGGTTAGAGGCTCCCTCCACCATGAATTTCCCAAAACTTGGCTGTTTAGAGGCTCCCTCCACCATTAATTGGTCCAAACTGGGCTGGTTAGAGGCTCCCTCCACCATGAATTGGTCCAAACTGGGGTTTTTAGAGGCTCCCTCCACCATGAATTGGTCCAAACTTGGCTGTTTAGAGGCTCCCTCCACCATGAATTGGTCCAAACTGGGGTGGTTAGAGGCTCCCTCCACCATTAATTGGTCCAAACTGGGCTGGTTAGAGGCTCCCTCCACCATTAATTGGTCCAAACTGGGCTGGTTAGAGGCTCCCTCCACCATGAATTTGCCCAAACTGGGCTGTTTAGAGGCTCCCTCCACCATGAATTTGCCCAAACTGGGCTGGTTAGAGGCTCCCTCCACCATGAATTGGTCCAAACGGGTTTTTAGAGGCTCCCTTCACCATGAATTGGTCCAAACTTGGCTGTTTAGAGGCTCCCTCCACCATGAATTGGTCCAAACTGGGGTGGTTAGAGGCTCCCTCCACCATTAATTGGTCCAAACTGGGCTGGTTAGAGGCTCCCTCCACCATTAATTGGTCCAAACTGGGCTGGTTAGAGGCTCCCTCCACCATGAATTTGCCCAAACTGGGCTGTTTAGAGGCTCCCTCCACCATGAATTTGCCCAAACTGGGCTGGTTAGAGGCTCCCTCCACCATGAATTGGTCCAAACGGGTTTTTAGAGGCTCCCTTCACCATGAATTGGTCCAAACTTGGCTGTTTAGAGGCTCCCTCCACCATGAATTGGTCCAAACTGGGGTGGTTAGAGGCTCCCTCCACCATTAATTGGTCCAAACTGGGCTGGTTAGAGGCTCCCTCCACCATTAATTGGTCCAAACTGGGCTGGTTAGAGGCTCCCTCCACCATGAATTTGCCCAAACTGGGCTGTTTAGAGGCTCCCTCCACCATGAATTTGCCCAAACTGGGCTGGTTAGAGGCTCCCTCCACCATGAATTGGTCCAAACGGGTTTTTAGAGGCTCCCTTCACCATGAATTGGTCCAAACTTGGCTGTTTAGAGGCTCCCTCCACCATGAATTGGTCCAAACTGGGGTGGTTAGAGGCTCCCTCCACCATTAATTGGTCCAAACTGGGCTGGTTAGAGGCTCCCTCCACCATTAATTGGTCCAAACTGGGCTGGTTAGAGGCTCCCTCCACCATGAATTGGTCCAAACTGGGGTTTTTAGAGGCTCCCTCCACCATGAATTGGTCCAAACTTGGCTGTTTAGAGGCTCCCTCCACCATTAATTGGTCCAAACTGGGCTGGTTAGAGGCTCCCTCCACCATGAATTGGTCCAAACTGGGTTTTTTAGAGGCTCCCTCCACCATGAATTTGCCCAAACTGGGCTGTTTAGAGGCTCCCTCCACCATGAATTGGTCCAAACTGGGTTTTTTAGAGGCTCCCTCCACCATGAATTGGTCCAAACTGGGCTGGTTAGAGGCTCCCTCCACCATGAATTGGTCCAAACTGGGGTGGTTAGAGGCTCCCTCCACCATTAATTGGTCCAAACTGGGCTGGTTAGAGGCTCCCTCCACCATTAATTGGTCCAAACTGGGCTGGTTAGAGGCTCCCTCCACCATGAATTTGCCCAAACTGGGCTGTTTAGAGGCTCCCTCCACCATTAATTGGTCCAAACTGGGCTGGTTAGAGGCTCCCTCCACAATTAATTGGTCCAAACTGGGCTAATTAGAGGCTCCCTCCACCATGAATTGGTCCAAACTGGGTTTTTTAGAGGCTCCCTCCACCATGAATTGGTCCAAACTGGGCTGGTTAGAGGCTCCCTCCACCATGAATTTCCCAAAACTTGGCTGTTTAGAGGCTCCCTCCACCATTAATTGGTCCAAACTGGGCTGGTTAGAGGCTCCCTCCACCATGAATTGGTCCAAACTGGGCTGGTTAGAGGCTCCCTCCACCATTAATTGGTCCAAACTGGGCTGGTTAGAGGCTCCCTCCACCATGAATTTGCCCAAACTGGGCTGGTTAGAGGCTCCCTCCACCATGAATTGGTCCAAACTGGGTTTTTTAGAGGCTCCCTCCACCATGAATTTGCCCAAACTGGGCTGGTTAGAGGCTCCCTCCACCATGAATTGGTCCAAACTGGGCTGTTTAGAGGCTCCCTCCACCATGAATTGGTCCAAACTGGGCTGGTTAGAGGCTCCCTCCACCATGAATTTCCCAAAACTTGGCTGTTTAGAGGCTCCCTCCACCATTAATTGGTCCAAACTGGGCTGGTTAGAGGCTCCCTCCACCATGAATTGGTCCAAACTGGGGTTTTTAGAGGCTCCCTCCACCATGAATTGGTCCAAACTTGGCTGTTTAGAGGCTCCCTCCACCATGAATTGGTCCAAACTGGGGTGGTTAGAGGCTCCCTCCACCATTAATTGGTCCAAACTGGGCTGGTTAGAGGCTCCCTCCACCATTAATTGGTCCAAACTGGGCTGGTTAGAGGCTCCCTCCACCATGAATTTGCCCAAACTGGGCTGTTTAGAGGCTCCCTCCACCATGAATTTGCCCAAACTGGGCTGGTTAGAGGCTCCCTCCACCATGAATTGGTCCAAACGGGTTTTTAGAGGCTCCCTTCACCATGAATTGGTCCAAACTTGGCTGTTTAGAGGCTCCCTCCACCATGAATTGGTCCAAACTGGGGTGGTTAGAGGCTCCCTCCACCATTAATTGGTCCAAACTGGGCTGGTTAGAGGCTCCCTCCACCATTAATTGGTCCAAACTGGGCTGGTTAGAGGCTCCCTCCACCATGAATTTGCCCAAACTGGGCTGTTTAGAGGCTCCCTCCACCATGAATTTGCCCAAACTGGGCTGGTTAGAGGCTCCCTCCACCATGAATTGGTCCAAACGGGTTTTTAGAGGCTCCCTTCACCATGAATTGGTCCAAACTTGGCTGTTTAGAGGCTCCCTCCACCATGAATTGGTCCAAACTGGGGTGGTTAGAGGCTCCCTCCACCATTAATTGGTCCAAACTGGGCTGGTTAGAGGCTCCCTCCACCATTAATTGGTCCAAACTGGGCTGGTTAGAGGCTCCCTCCACCATGAATTTGCCCAAACTGGGCTGTTTAGAGGCTCCCTCCACCATGAATTTGCCCAAACTGGGCTGGTTAGAGGCTCCCTCCACCATGAATTGGTCCAAACGGGTTTTTAGAGGCTCCCTTCACCATGAATTGGTCCAAACTTGGCTGTTTAGAGGCTCCCTCCACCATGAATTGGTCCAAACTGGGGTGGTTAGAGGCTCCCTCCACCATTAATTGGTCCAAACTGGGCTGGTTAGAGGCTCCCTCCACCATTAATTGGTCCAAACTGGGCTGGTTAGAGGCTCCCTCCACCATGAATTGGTCCAAACTGGGGTTTTTAGAGGCTCCCTCCACCATGAATTGGTCCAAACTTGGCTGTTTAGAGGCTCCCTCCACCATTAATTGGTCCAAACTGGGCTGGTTAGAGGCTCCCTCCACCATGAATTGGTCCAAACTGGGTTTTTTAGAGGCTCCCTCCACCATGAATTTGCCCAAACTGGGCTGTTTAGAGGCTCCCTCCACCATGAATTGGTCCAAACTGGGTTTTTTAGAGGCTCCCTCCACCATGAATTGGTCCAAACTGGGCTGGTTAGAGGCTCCCTCCACCATGAATTGGTCCAAACTGGGGTGGTTAGAGGCTCCCTCCACCATTAATTGGTCCAAACTGGGCTGGTTAGAGGCTCCCTCCACCATTAATTGGTCCAAACTGGGCTGGTTAGAGGCTCCCTCCACCATGAATTTGCCCAAACTGGGCTGTTTAGAGGCTCCCTCCACCATTAATTGGTCCAAACTGGGCTGGTTAGAGGCTCCCTCCACAATTAATTGGTCCAAACTGGGCTAATTAGAGGCTCCCTCCACCATGAATTGGTCCAAACTGGGTTTTTTAGAGGCTCCCTCCACCATGAATTGGTCCAAACTGGGCTGGTTAGAGGCTCCCTCCACCATGAATTTCCCAAAACTTGGCTGTTTAGAGGCTCCCTCCACCATTAATTGGTCCAAACTGGGCTGGTTAGAGGCTCCCTCCACCATGAATTGGTCCAAACTGGGCTGGTTAGAGGCTCCCTCCACCATTAATTGGTCCAAACTGGGCTGGTTAGAGGCTCCCTCCACCATGAATTTGCCCAAACTGGGCTGGTTAGAGGCTCCCTCCACCATGAATTGGTCCAAACTGGGTTTTTTAGAGGCTCCCTCCACCATGAATTTGCCCAAACTGGGCTGGTTAGAGGCTCCCTCCACCATGAATTGGTCCAAACTGGGCTGGTTAGAGGCTTCCTCCACCATGAATTTGCCCAAACTGGGCTGTTTAGAGGCTCCCTCCACCATTAATTGGTCCAAACTGGGCTGGTTAGAGGCTCCCTCCACCATGAATTTGCCCAAACTGGGCTGTTTAGAGGCTCCCTCCACCATGAATTGGTCCAAACTGGGTTTTTTAGAGGCTCCCTCCACCATGAATTGGTCCAAACTGGGCTGGTTAGAGGCTCCCTCCACCATGAATTTCCCAAAACTTGGCTGTTTAGAGGCTCCCTCCACCATGAATTGGTCCAAACTGGGCTGGTTAGAGGCTCCCTCCACCATGAATTTCCCAAAACTTGGCTGTTTAGAGGCTCCCTCCACCATGAATTGGTCCAAACTGGGCTGGTTAGAGGCTCCCTCCACCATTAATTGGTCCAAACTGGGCTGGTTAGAGGCTCCCTCCACCATGAATTGGTCCAAACTGGGGTTTTTAGAGGCTCCCTCCACCATGAATTGGTCCAAACTTGGCTGTTTAGAGGCTCCCTCCACCATTAATTGGTCCAAACTGGGCTGGTTAGAGGCTCCCTCCACCATGAATTGGTCCAAACTGGGTTTTTTAGAGGCTCCCTCCACCATGAATTTGCCCAAACTGGGCTGTTTAGAGGCTCCCTCCACCATGAATTGGTCCAAACTGGGTTTTTTAGAGGCTCCCTCCACCATGAATTGGTCCAAACTGGGCTGGTTAGAGGCTCCCTCCACCATGAATTGGTCCAAACTGGGGTGGTTAGAGGCTCCCTCCACCATTAATTGGTCCAAACTGGGCTGGTTAGAGGCTCCCTCCACCATTAATTGGTCCAAACTGGGCTAGTTAGAGGCTCCCTCCACCATGAATTTGCCCAAACTGGGCTGTTTAGAGGCTCCCTCCACCATTAATTGGTCCAAACTGGGCTGGTTAGAGGCTCCCTCCACAATTAATTGGTCCAAACTGGGCTAATTAGAGGCTCCCTCCACCATGAATTGGTCCAAACTGGGTTTTTTAGAGGCTCCCTCCACCATGAATTTGCCCAAACTGGGCTGTTTAGAGGCTCCCTCCACCATGAATTGGTCCAAACTGGGCTGGTTAGAGGCTCCCTCCACCATGAATTGGTCCAAACTGGGTTTTTTAGAGGCTCCCTCCACCATGAATTTGCCCAAACTGGGCTGTTTAGAGGCTCCCTCCACCATTAATTGGTCCAAACTGGGCTGGTTAGAGGCTCCCTCCACCATGAATTTGCCCAAACTGGGCTGTTTAGAGGCTCCCTCCACCATGAATTGGTCCAAACTGGGTTTTTTAGAGGCTCCCTCCACCATGAATTGGTCCAAACTGGGCTGGTTAGAGGCTCCCTCCACCATTAATTGGTCCAAACTGGGCTGGTTAGAGGCTCCCTCCACCATGAATTTGCCCAAACTGGGCTGGTTAGAGGCTCCCTCCACCATGAATTGGTCCAAACTGGGTTTTTTAGAGGCTCCCTCCACCATGAATTTGCCCAAACTGGGCTGTTTAGAGGCTCCCTCCACCATTAATTGGTCCAAACTGGGCTGGTTAGAGGCTCCCTCCACCATGAATTTGCCCAAACTGGGCTGTTTAGAGGCTCCCTCCACCATGAATTGGTCCAAACTGGGTTTTTTAGAGGCTCCCTCCACCATGAATTGGTCCAAACTGGGCTGGTTAGAGGCTCCCTCCACCATGAATTTCCCAAAACTTGGCTGTTTAGAGGCTCCCTCCACCATGAATTGGTCCAAACTGGGCTGGTTAGAGGCTCCCTCCACCATGAATTTCCCAAAACTTGGCTGTTTAGAGGCTCCCTCCACCATGAATTGGTCCAAACTGGGCTGGTTAGAGGCTCCCTCCACCATTAATTGGTCCAAACTGGGCTGGTTAGAGGCTCCCTCCACCATGAATTGGTCCAAACTGGGTTTTTTAGAGGCTCCCTCCACCATGAATTTGCCCAAACTGGGCTGTTTAGAGGCTCCCTCCACCATGAATTGGTTCAAACTGGGCTGGTTAGAGGCTCCCTCCACCATTAATTGGTCCAAACTGGGCTGGTTAGAGGCTCCCTCCACCATTAATTGGTCCAAACTGGGCTGGTTAGAGGCTCCCTCCACCATGAATTTGCCCAAACTGGGCTGGTTAGAGGCTCCCTCCACCATGAATTGGTCCAAACTGGGTTTTTTAGAGGCTCCCTCCACCATGAATTTGCCCAAACTGGGCTGGTTAGAGGCTCCCTCCACCATGAATTGGTCCAAACTGGGGTTTTTAGAGGCTCCCTCCACCATGAATTTGCCCAAACTGGGGTGTTTAGAGGCTCCCTCCACCATGAATTTGCCCAAACTCTGCTGGTTAGAGGCTCAATCCACCCTGATTTTCAAAACAAATGTTGGTGCCAACCTCAACTTACTACAAGGGCCAAATTCACTGCTGGTGACAAGCTCTCCTCACTGCAAGTGCCAAATACACATGTTTCAAGGTGTTTTCCTACTGTCAGAGAGGTGGTATTGAGTGTGTAAAGTGTGTAGTTGTTAGGCTGTGATGTTGGGGTAATAGAGGGTCTTTGGTGTGTTAGATGCCCCCAGACATGCTTCCCCTGCTGTCCCAGTGTCATTCCAGAGGTGTTGGCATCATTTCCTGGGGTGTCATAGTGGACTTGGTGACCCTTTAGACACGGATTTGGGTTTCCCCCTTAACGAGTATCTGTTCCCCATAGACTATAATGGGGTTCGAAACCCGTTCGAACACACGAACATTGAGCGGCTGTTCGAATCGAATTTCGAACCTCGAACATTTTAGTGTTCGCTCATCTCTAATAATAATAAAACCCATCTACTATCATCCTAGTACATCACCAACATCCAGCAGAAACAGAGTACAAGTCTTTCCAAAGATTGATTCTATGTTTTCATTTGTGTAGAACTCTACGCCGTTCCGTGGTAATCCCTTTAATTGATATTTTATGCATTTTGCTTCTTTATCAACTCAAGTTTACACATGACTTTTACAGGCGCCATCTAATGTGACTTTTAAAGCCCCGTTACAGTGTGTATTGATCCCTCGGGAATCTTTATTGTCATGTGTGAACCCTTTTCAACTCTGTTAATGCTTGCAAAGACATTTCGTTGTCATGGCCTACAGGGTACAATGGCGTTATTTGATGCACCCTATAGGCTTTGACAACTTTCCCCATATGAATATCCGAAATGGGGCTCAACATCTGTTCACTGGCATTGAACCAGCATGATCACTGAAATACAGCTCGCAACAGAAATGTCGTTTCGCTCACAGAATACAATGTTTCCCGACAACAAGTTTAACGAAATAAATCGCAATTCGAATGATTATTACGTGGAGCGGCTCATGGTCATTAGATGGACCAATTCCTATGAAATGATCGGGATTGTGTTTTCGGATTTAGCGGAGCATAATAATATTTTTTTTTCTGTTTGGAGTATTTTTTTTTTCTTTTTGGGAATATTATAAAACGTACTTAAATGGAAGTTGACAGGTGTAATAAAGCATTGTGAAATACTATCTGGTCTACATGCATTATTTACTAGAGAAGATTTCCTAAACATAATGTTATGCAGCTAATTTCAACAAGGCACTTATACTTAAAGTTGAGCATGAAATTGAATTTAGGCCATAAGTGGGAACTCATTCGCAAAATGCATTATGTTGTAATATGTTATTCTCCTGCTGAAGATAACCAATATTGTCCTCAAAATCCACTGCAGAGTCATGTTTGGCTTGTACAAAAAGGATTTTTTTAAATACATTTAAGTCCCGTGAGCAATTTAGGGTCAATTTTTCTTTTGAGGTATTTACTGGAGTCAAAATATTGGTGATCTACCTATTATGATCATCAGTAACAGATTGGAGGGGGTTTCTGCACACAATACTCACGGTTGCCTGGTGAAACTCCTGGTGTATGTGAGCCATCGGTTGGGTGCGGTTTCTCTGGCCAGCACTCGTCGATCTCTATCTCCCAGTTTCGGGGGTCTGCCGACTCAGGGCACATTCCGACAATCACCGTTCACCTTCCACTTCGTAATCACATAGGCCACTCTCGATTTTGGAAAATTCAGTTCGCTTGCTATGTCCCTTAAGGATCGACCATTTCTGTGTTACCCCACAATTACATCTTTCTCGGAATCGGACAACTCTGCACTTCGTGACATCTTGCATGTGTTAGGATTGGGTCCTGCAGGGTTTTCTCTCAGCGCACAGCGCCACCTGCGGGTCAATCTAACTCTTGCCCTCGGCCTCGGGTAGTGAGGTGTCTGGAGTGTAAGTCCAGCTTTCAGTCTACTGAGCATGCTCAGACTTTTTGGAGCCGCTCACAAGCTAAGTGCCATTTCTTCCCTATTGAGTATGAGCAGTGAGGTCATGGCTACCGACTCTATTGGGCGGGGACTTCCCTTTAAATAGTGTGAGCCGACACCTGCCCTGCGCTCACACTTTGACTGAAGTTTGTTATGACAGTACATCAGGGCTAGGCTCCAGTATCCAGGCAGGTGTTCGGGCTAGGCTCCAGTATCCAGGCAGGTGTTCAGACTAGGACCCTGTGTGGGGTTTCATTAGCCTCTATCTGCTCTGTAGTTAGAACCTGTAAATCCTGAACTGTCAGCCCTACACTAGGCTAGGAGCGGTGGGCTCTGTTCCAGCCTGAGGCATTGACAGCAGGTGTGGTCTCTGAGTTAGCCTCTTTATACTGTCAAACTTCCTTTGTACTCCTAGCTGTTGCAGGAGCATGTTTTGTTGCTGACCAGGGATGATGGTTAACCCTTGGCAGCCTTGCTGTTTCAGCTGTACTGTGCACCTGTCCAGTGAGGTTAACTGGCAGGGTGTTGTTGCAGCTTGTTCACATTGAGTACCGTGCCACATGACAGCCAGTGCAGTTCAACTGGTAGCACACTGTTCAGACTTACATCTGCCCATCTGGGCCTGTGGATCTCACTGCAGTGTATTGCAGACTAGAGGTTCTGTTTTATATATATATATATATATATATATATATATATATATATATATACAGAACCGTAACATGCAACTAATACCAATGCTGTTTCCTATTTAACTGCGGAAGGCGTGACATACATTATGACCACAGATATCTTCATTTGCATGGATGTCCAAATACTTATTGGTAGACAGTGTAGGTCTGGACAGTCCAGCTCTAACCTCTAATATGTGTATATAGACGTCTTTGCAAGGTTAGCCTGCTGCATAAAATCGTATATCTATGGACTCGGGATGCTGGCTGTTATACCAGTCATAAGGAAGGCAATCCCTGCCTTCCCGATCACTTTCTACAGATAGCTCAATGAGCGCTGTATGCACAGCTATGGAAGTCACCATGATGTGGCTCCACTCTGATCCATTGGAACTCCAAGAGCTGCTGGGTCCTAGAGGAACCAGATCAGCTTTGGAGTAAAGTATAGGAGGCTGTATTCCTTCTGTAACTGGAGGAATATAAGCCCCAGTTATAGGAAAAATCTTTAAAAAAAAAAAAAAAAAAAGTTAAACTGCCCCCAAAAGTTTATTAGGACCTTATGGAGGAGGGATGTACAATGGGTTAAAAAATAAATACTAATAATGCGAAAAAAATATTAACCCGTCCCGGCATATCCATTCTCCCATCTCAGGTTCTAGACCCTCCCCTAGTAACACAACAATAAGTAAATATGACCATAACAGAGAGAGAAAACTATTTAGTTATTTTCTTTTTTAGTAAGGCTGCTATTAAAGAAAAAAAAAACATGAAAATGCAAAAATTCTAGTAATTTCCTATGTTTTTTTGTTTACATTTTCTTAGATATTAAAATAAAGAAAAAAATGTGGAAGACTAAACATAATAATTTATCACTGAAAAATACGCAAAAAGTATGTGAATAACCCCAAGGGAAAAAACATTATAGTCCTCGAACCGCATGTACGAAAAACTCCAAAAAATGTGTCCAGTCCTGAACCAGGGAAAATAGCATGGGATAAAGAAGGAAAAACAGAATCAAATCAGCTTCACATTGATGTGGGATGTACAAAAGGGGATGCATTGTGCAAAGGTTTTAGGCAGGTATTGAAAAAATGCATTACAGTAAGAATGCTCCAAACATAGACATGTTAATAGGTTATTCTAAGTCCCTTCCCCCATTTGCCTGATCGCTTGATATAATATAAATTTTGTATGAAATGATGTGTCATTTCGACTGCACAGTGAACACCATAAAAACAAATGCTATTTTTCTCCAATTGCACCCCATTCTGAATTTTATTCCAGCTCCCTAGTACATCATATGGAATATTAAATTGTACCATTGCAAAGTACAATTTGTCCCACAAATATTAAGTTCTTATAGGGCTCTGTAAACGTAAAAAAATAACAGTTATGGGGTTTGGAAGACGGGGAGTCAAAAGCAAAAATCAGGAAAGGGTTAAGTTTAGACACATCAGTAAAAAAAATTACAATATTCAGATTGAACCTACTGTACTTTTATGATCAAATTTAGGAAGTTTTTTTTTTTCTCTTCTAGTAGAATAATACATATGTATCACTGTGTGTCGAAAAAACACAAACATTTCCCTCCCATTCTGTCAAAACTTCACAAAGCACCTTTCCTAAATCTTGTGACAATAGGATACAGCAGTATTGAATCACAGTGTTATCACAGGGCATCATTGTCCATTGGCGTTGTATATTCTCTCAGTATTTGCCTTGATTTCCTCCAGGATTTCGGAGGTTTCCTCCATTGCAACAAATACTGGGTTATTAATTTCCTTTGCAGTTGTCCCTTGTGTCTTCTGAGTGTTTCTGAGATTTTTTTTTATGTCTTTGAGGGAATTACAGATTGTTGATTAAAATTGTGAGATGCAAAGCCAATTGTTTATAGAGACCCCATAGAAAGTCGTTGTGGATGTTGTAGATCTATCCCTTGTAGTCTGTTAGTTGTGAAGAGAACGTGATAACTTTCCTTTGGCGACATGTCCCTGGTCAAGAGTAGTTTCTAAGGATGCAACCATTGAACCCTGCTGAGTAGGGTTGAGCCGATCTTGACTTATCAGGATCGTTTTTGAAATCCGATTTCCGATCATTTTTCATCTGAACCCGATCTCGATCCCAATTCTGATCCCAATGCAAGTCAATGGGATTTTTTTTACTAATCGGAGATCGGATTTTAAAAACAATCCTATTCACTATACAGCATGGAATCTAACAATTGAATGCTTTAGTTGTTAGAATCCATGCTGTGTAGTGATTTTTTTAATCAGTAAGTAGCAAGAGGATTTTTTTTTTTAATCCTATGGTTACTTAGTCCCCCCTGGTGTTCACTTACCTGCAGAGATGGCTGGTCCGGTGTTCTCGTTCTTCTTCGCTTCACTGCCTCCTGCCTCCCAGGTTAGGAGAGTGTGGGCAGGTACTGGGAGGGCAGACGTCTCCCCGCCCTGTACCCGCCCACACTCTCCTAATTCACAAGCCCTGCCTTCTTTCTAGCTCTTTAACACTAACTTGGGAGGCGGGGGCAGCGAGGTGAAGTAGAACGAGAACACCGGGCACCGGACCAACCATCTCTGCAGGTAAGTAGCTACTAGCTAGTCTCCCATTAGAATGATTGGACGCAGCCGGCACACAGGGGGTTAAGGCTGTGTGCCGGCTGCTTCCATTCATTCCTATGGAACCGCAGCGAGCCTTCACACTGAGTATACACTCTGCTCAGAATGAGTGGAATGTATACTCAGTGTGAAGGATAACATTGTTAGCTTTTCCCACAATGCTTGGCCAGTAGCAAAGCATTGTGGGAAATATTCACCGATCTCGATCCCACCTAAAAAGATCGTGTTCGGAATTCCAATCGCGATTGTGAAATTTTCTCGATCGCCGATGGGAATCCGATCTTTTCCGAACACGATCGGTCAACCCTACTGCTGAGGTATTCCGTGCAGTGGTAAATGATCCTGTAAGGAGCTGTTGAGGCACTTGAGGATGACATAGAATTTATGGATAGCCGTAAAGGGGTTCCCACAGAGGCTGAGCCTCCAGTATCTGGCCAAAGTTCATCCACATAGGATAATCTGCCTTTCAACGGAGTAACAGAAGACAAATTGCAAGAACAAGTCTCTGCTTCCTTTGTCATCATAAATGGTATTAATGCTATGTAAGCAAAAATAATGGAGAAAAAAAAATTCCCTGAACATCCCCCATCCCTGCTAAGCAAAGTTATATATGGCTAGGGCTACAGGCTGCAGAAACATCATTCAAAAAAAATTATAAATTATAAATTATATATTTTTTCATCATTTTTGCCATTTTTTCCAGCTGCTTTTTTTGCTGTGTCACTACAACTAAAATGCAGCTAAAATTAGCGTGCTATGCTGTTCCAAAACAAACCCAGCACATTTTCCCTGGCATTTTCAATGAGCGGTTAAGAATAACTTAAATCTCATTCACTTTGCTGGGACTGTAAAATGCAGCATCACTGACACTTCTTTGCAGCAGCGGAAAACTCTGACTTTTCACAATGTTAAGCCTTATCCTGCGAATGCTAATTATATCTATTCACAATTACCTTGTGGCCCAAAAATAGTATACAGTATGTATATAGAAACATCACTGTATTTGACGTGTGGCAAAAGTCCATGTTCTTCCACAAATGACTCTGGTTTCTTCAAGACTTTTTGAGATGTCTTTTACTGACTTAAAGGGATCCTATCATTAAAACTCAATTTTTTCTCCATAACACATAGGAATAGTCTTAAGAAAGGCTACTCTTCTCCTACCTTTAGATGTCTTCTCCACTCCGCCATTCCGTTGAAATACCAGTTTTCGTTGGTATGCTAATGAGTTCTCTCATAGCACTGCGGGAGGTCCCCAATGCTGCGAGAGAAATCTCCAGTGACGCCTCCATCTTCTTCAGTAACATCCTCTTCACGTGTCCTCTTCTGGCGCTGGCTTCAAACTTCTAGGCCTCAGGCAGCCAACTGTGCATGCCCGCCGGCCACAAGAAAATGGCCGCTTACAATACTGTTTAAGTGGCCGTTTTCTTGTGGCCAGTGGGCATGCTCGAGGCCTAGAAGTTTGAAGCCACCGCCGGAAGAACAGTCCCAACATCATTGCAAACAAAGGCCTCTGAGAAGGTCGGCATGATATTAAAGGGAGCGCCCTCTATAGGGTTGTTTGACTGAGACTCTGTCTTCCTAATTACATCATGTAAGACTTGCACATTCTCATTCAGCGCCCTCTATTGGTGTGCATACTTGAGGCACTGGCATCCTAATTACATCATGGAAGTCAGATTTGCATATTCCTCCCATGTTCCTTTGCACAGTGGAGCGCTCATGGCTTAATAAGACTCCATACACCTTAATGGTGGTTCTCTCCTTATGGAGTGATGATATCCCCTTAACCACTAGTAGTAATAGTAGTAGTAAGGAATAGGGGAGGCTGCACATTATTGTACATGTCCATGGCCTAAGAGACAAATGTAAAATATGGTGCAGCTGTAATAGGGATATTATCAGCAGAAAAACTAATAGGACCTCATGTATGAAGGTTTATACAGTCACAGAACAGACTGCCCAGCAAGACCCTTCAGATATTTCAAGTTTTCAGAAAACTAAGTATTAAGTGTAGGTATTGCAGGTGGTAGGTGTGTGTGTGTGGGGGGGAGGGGTCATACATCACATGCTTCTAGAATGTACAAATACACCCCTATAGTTATTCTCTACACAAAAGAGCCCAATTTCTTAAGCAGTATAATACTCTGATCATCACATAGATAAAAGCTGGCCCAATATCAAAACTGAAGTTTTTCCTTCTATTGTGTGCCGGTAGTTACACTGATGACGCTAACTAATTGCTCATTAAAGTAGGATGCTTAAGTTTTTTGGCAGTGACCTTAATAGAAAACAATATTGCACAAATCAACACTTATTGTGAAGCCTACAATGGACCTAAAATATGTTTATCTTCCGTATTAAAAGGTAACACGTCTATCATCTTCATGGTAATGGAAATCATTCTGACAACCAAATACTCCAGGTAAGATTGTACGCTTTATCCTCACATTGATATGTTACAAAGGACAAATTGAATCACTGAAAATTTGCAATAGACTTTGCTAACTCCGACTATAGTTAATTATATTGCTTATTTCCAGGCAGCTGTCTTCAATGAATCATCAAAATCCTCTCGTCCTTGCTTTATCGGCTTCAAAATCTGAAACTATTGCATTTAGACAAGGACTTGTTTTGTCAACTTACTGATATTCACAAACTTCCTATAAGAGGTTTTATATTCTTGTACAGTAACTAATGAGTTGCCATGAAAGGGCTCATGTGGACATGGTCATGTGTTTGTCACATTGTGTTAGATGTGCCTTTCTTGTTATAAAAACAAATGTATATAAATGAATAGTATAGGTGAATATAAGAAACTTTGTAATGTATCCTATTAAAGAAATATGTTTCCTTCTGCGCTTATTAGGCTGAGTTACTTTTACATACAGAGTCCAGTCATATTAATGTCACCACCTGTCAAAATCCAGAAGCTTTGGCAGAGCAGACCTGTAACAATTCTGCCTGTTCTGGTCTCTGCGCCACCCTCTGCTCATGTGCTGCGGCGCAGGAGGCGTGTGCAGTTTGATAATTTGCTTGAAGTTTTTAGTTGCACTCTGTGAACATGGCTCTAGTTCTGTGATTGTATTTGCACCACACCCGTCTTCTGCCCTTGTTTCCTCTGTCCATTCAGTGGTTAAATTTTGTTTAACCTGTGATTGACAGCCTGCCTTCCTGTCAGGTTCAAGGCCGGTTCATCCTCCCCTATTTGGTCTTTGCTCACATTCACACTGGTGCCTGTTATTGCCTTGTGCTTGCTGGTTTCTCTTGCTGTCATTACTTGTATTCTAATCCTTGACCTTTGGCTTTCCCTATTGACTATTCTTTTGGACTCCGATTTGACACTGCATTGCTCAACTGTTACCGAACCCTTGGCTAGCTGACCTCTCTTTGTTGTTGTTTGTCTTGTCTGTGTTTTGTGTATCACTTATACAGGAAGGGACTGTCTTCGTGGTTGTCACCTATTACCTAGGATAGGGCCTGGCAATAGGAAGAGACAGTTGGGGGTTTCAGCTTAGGGCTCACTGTCCCTTGTGCCCCTTCCTCCAGGGTTCGCCAGCAGCTTCTGGGGAATTATCATCTGGCTATTCCCTAACAAGACCGCTGCGAGGTGTGCAGGAAGAGAGGCGATGTTGTGATGATGGTCACTGGGATGTTGAGCCATGCCGACTCCAGTACCATGGCCAGCTATGCTAGGTTACACGGTTGAGCATCCATGGCACAAACAACCCAATCGAGCTGGTCCCACAGATTCTCGATTGGGTTCAAGTCCGGGGAATTTTCTGGCCAAGGGAGTACAGTAAATTCATCCTCGTGCTCCTCAAACCATTCACATACACTGCGAGCTTTCTGACACGTCGCATTGTCCTGCTGGTAGATGCCATCATCCTGAGGAAAAACAATTTGCATGTAGTGGTGAACATGGTCCGCAAGGATAGATGCATACTTGTGCTGATCCATCGTGCCTTTCACAATGATGAGTATACCCAGATGGCTGATGACACGTGCCTTCTGTGATTGGTTATTTAACGTTGACGTCAAAAGTAGGTGGTGGTCACATTAATATGGCTGGACTGTGTAGAAGTCTATGGAGAAACTCAAACAACTCTACTACAACATAAGTGAAAGCAATCTTTTGATACTGCTGTATTTTTCAAGATAAGACTCAACCACTGCACAGAAGAGGCAATAAATCAATTAACTAGCCGACAACAGCTTTTTACTTACCTTCCCCTCTCTATAGACCTCCAACAGATGCCACCTGTTGGACATCCATTCATTGTCCATACTGCCATTTAAAGTAAAATACATATGTCTGATGTGTTCATTTCTCTTCCTAGATGGCTGTAGTTGATATCTATAATGTGTGTTATCCATCTACTATAGGTGTAAAAGAAATATATCTTGTTGGTTTTTGTTTACTGGATGACGTATAGCATTGGTATCATGTACCTAAACACAATTTATTGTTTATTTATGAACAACATGGATAACCTAAACTAGTGAGCGACCCCATTAGCAAGTAACTTGGAGATGCAGGTGATGACTCTTATGGACTCTGTTCTTGGCTGGGTCTCATTATTAGATCCAAGACCTACTGTATCAGAGGTTCATCCTGCAGGCTACATCCATCCTGCTCATGTCATATTCTTTACAGAACATAACAGGAGTGTGTTTAGACGGTTTACCTTCCTTTTTGCTTATTTTGTGCCGTTTTTAAGCTCTATATAATTTTCCGTATGCCTCAAATAACAAGTGGCTCACCTGCGGTGCACAATTCTTTCTGATAGCTGAGTGCACAGCTAGTTGCCAACCCCAACAACAAGAAAAGAAGAAATCGGAAAAGAAGGCTGGCTGTCTAGACAATCAGATAACTTCTTATCCTACAAACACTGTATTATGATGATGTGTCAAATGAGGACAGTGATAGACGGATATATCATATCAAAATATTTTATTTGTCAAACCATATAGACACTAACAAAAGATGTCAAATATCTTAATAAATATATCCAATATCTAAATAAAAATAATTTCATTGATGGTCCTAGATCAAATGGGTAATAGATAGAGATGAGTGAACAGTAAAATGTCCGAGGTTCGATATTCGTTTCGAGTAGCCCCTCAATATTCAACTACTCGAATTGAATATCGAACCCTATTATAGTCTATGGGGGGAAAATGCTCATTTCAGGGGTAGGCAACATTCGATCAAATTATACTTACCAAGTCCACGAGTGAGGGTCGGGCTGGATCCTCCGTGCAGTCTTCTCCTTGCAGCGTCCCCATGGCGTCTTCCGGGTCTTCATTCACTCTGCCAGGCATCGGGCCTGGGCAGAGCCGACTGCGCGTGCCCACACTACAAGTGGACATGCGCAGTTGGCTCTGCTCAGGCCCGATGCCTGGCAGAGTGAATGAAGAGCCATAAGACACCGCGGGGAAGCTGCACGGAGAAGACTTCTAAAGGTAGGAGAAGAACCAGCGTTGATTGGCCGACTGTATAGCATTCGGCCAATCAATGCTGGTTCTGCATCAAACTTTTACATTCGAATAGCGAGTGGTACTCGATCGAGTACGAGTATTTCGAATACCGTAGTATTCGTTCAAATACCTACTCGATCGAGTACTACTCGCTCATCTCTAGTAATAGATAAAATTTCATAGTAGATAAAGTTATTGAACTTTCTTCAGGTTCTAAAGTTCTCCCTAACAACTCTCTAAGGTAGGGTTCACACTACAGTTGGTGTCCTCTCAGAAGGTGTCTGTTAAAAAAAAAAAAAACGGACACCTATCATAACAGACAAGTTACAGTCCATTAGATGTCCGTTGCCCATAGACCACAATGTCTATGTGCTATACAACTGGAGATACACAAATTTCAAGTACAGAGCAGCAACAAAAAATAAATTGACTCGGTTGGTGGGTGCAAATCCTAAAGATCTGGCATATGATCCAAGGTAAGTAATGCAAAAAATGGACAGCACTCCAAAAATGTATACCAAATGGGCAAAGATTTATTCCATTGCAACATTTCAGTCCTAAGACTACAGGACTTTCTCAAGCATTGAGAAATATCCCTGTGCTCTAAGCACAGCCGCGTCATTAGAAGTTCAATGCTTCCACCTCTGTCCAGCAAAGCCTCCTTCTGCAAGTGGCTGCATCAAGTATTTGTGACGGTGGCGTGACCCAAAGCTTGCTCTTCTTGAAGAAGGGGGCATGTTGAACGAAGGTGGAGGCGTTGAACTTCTGATGACGCGGCTGTGTTCAGAGCACAGGCATAACGACCCTGTGCTCCGAGAAGATGATTTGCATATGTTGAAAACTGGATTTGTGTAAAAACAACTGAAAGAGAAAAATAAAAGTTATGCAATGATAAGGGTATTTTTTTCATGCTTGATATTGTGGTAAATTTGTTTCGTGATAAATTGCATTAGTTAACTAAACTGGAGTTCGGTTAAATCTGGTCACACCTGTACGTATTTATTGCAATGGAACAATATAGAATTTGTTGGAGTATTGCAAATATCCCATTCCGTATTTCACTGGCAACCTGGTAATATCCAGAGAATGTTACCAGCCCGTTTAGTTGTCCTTGTGATATATTATACAGTTAATCACAAATAGCTGCTCATTAGCACTGCATAATGCAGAATTCAATTTTATCCAATTTTAGGTGAATTCTAATAAAATTACTCCACGGACTACAGATCATTGCTTCTTTTCTTCACAAATCTATGTACAGTATGTTAAGCAAATTTAATTGATTCATTTAGTGACTAAGAGCCAGGTAAGGAGTGTCCTGCCAAATATTAACTGACTTATGAGTCAGGTAACGCACACATCTCTAATTATTACTTTGGCAGAGGATTTCGATGATTAGATTTGTCATACAAGCCTATTATATCTGTATCCATAAAACAGAGAAATTACCGACCAATTTATTGTGTCAGAAAGGCAGAATCTCGCCATTTTATATGTTTTATACGTTACGAGGAGAGAAATGAAGGTGGAAAGCAATACTCGCTGCCTAATTTTAATGACCCAAATGAGGGTTGGAAAAATGCCAAAAAGTTGAGTCTATTACCGTCTGAGTGGTTTCTGTAGAAATACGTAATGTCATTACAGTAGGAATTGTCTGGCTACTGCAGAATGATTAGAAGCAGGACTGTTAACATTCGTGAGGTTCTGTGAAATAATTACCGAGCCAAATGCCGCCCAGGTAGACATTTACAGTAACTCAAGTATCATAAATCCCAGGCAATAAAAAGAGAGGTAAGGAGACTTAAAAGTTCCAAAAAGATTGCAAAACAACAAAAACAAGATCATTATATTCCTAATATATTAGTGGCATAAATGCTTCCTATTTCCTATTACTTTGATCTATTCAAAGATTCAGAATTTTATGGCCATACATATCTGATAGTTGGGAACTGACAGCTGGCCCCCGCACTGATCAGCTGTGCGGGACTTCTTGTTATGTCTGCACTATACACAACAACACAGGGCCAGAAGCAGTTGGCTGTGTTCCCTGTATAGTGTCCAGGCACCAATACTGCAGCTCAGATCTCATTGATGTCAATGGCAGCTTAACTGCAATACTGGCACCTGACCACTATAGAGGAACAAGAGCTATCTTCTTCCAACTCCATCTTTTTGGAAGAGGCCCCATACAGCTGATCAGTGCAGGTGCCGACTGTTGGCCCCAAATCAATCAGATATATTGATCACCTATCTTAAGGATTGGCCTTAAATTTCTAAATCCTGGAAACCCCTTTGAGCAATGTAGAGAGGTCATAAAATTCATTTTAAATAAGAATAAAAATCAGATTTAGGGAATTTTAAAGGTTTAAAGGAGTTGTCCCATCTCAAGGATCCTATCTACTGTATACTGGTAGCGTATGTAAATTGAAGACTTTTCCTAAATACATTGTATTAGACATGCTGCTTTGTTTGCCTGCTATGTGAACTTATTCCTCCTATTGTTTACACAGCGTTGCTATAACCACGGACCTATAGGACAAGTGACATCACTCACTGCTCTTTCTGGCAGGACAATCTTTCAGATAATTGCAGTTTGCTGATAAAGCCTGGTCTGTTATCTCTCTATGTAAACACAGATAATACTGAGTTCATTCTGTACAAGCATGTGCATATTATCTGATCTGCATAAGTGTTGTGATACTTCTCAGGCCCATTCAGCAAGGAAGGGGAGGGGGGAGAAATACAGGAAGGGAGAAGAAGAGACTACAGACAGATTGCTGAAACACTGAGATGGGAAAACCCCTTTAAAGAAAACCTGTCATATGTAAAATGTAGTCTGCAGCATGTTAGCAAGCAGGAAGAGCCAAGCAGATAAAAGTTTATCAATTTCCACCCATTCTGGGATTTGGAGTCCAGTGGGTGGTCCTATTCAGTGAATAACAGTGATCTCTCATAATGAGATTTAGGATTGCAGGTTAAGAGTGGACTCATTTCACAAACTGGCATATGTAGGAATGATACTCTGTTAGCCATAATACTCAAGGCTATTCCAAGAATATATACAGATATATACAGATATTGCCATCTACAACTTTAATTTGACAACTCACTGCATTGTGATAAGTTACAACAAAAGCCATTAAAAACAACGGAAGAAATTTGAAATAGAGTGCTTGAAGTGTTAAAAGTCATGTTAAACTTGGCAACATCTGTAATATAACATATAAATATAAAGGTCTTTATTACATTTTCACCTGTTTTGACATATAGTAACCCAAGGTAACTGGCACAAGATGGTCAGCTCTGAAATATCACAAATTTCCATTATTCTGTCGGCATTTTGAGTAAAACATAGTCATCATTTCCTTGTACCTCCCTCTTCTCCATAAATAGGAAGTTCTCAATAGAAGGTTGGATCGGCGGTCTGATGTATCTAGGCTACCTTATACTCATCTCTCCTTTAGGCAAGTGTGGAAAGAATTCTATCAGAAATAGAAGTATTATTTTTTTTGTCAATCAACTGAATGAAGTGAATTTAAATCTCAACAATATTTGGTGTGACCTTTTCCCTTTGACTTCCATCAATTCATCTCAGTACGTATTTGCAGACAGTTTTTGAAGGAACTCACCAAGGAGGTTGTTCCCGCCATCTTGGAGAACTAAGCACAGATCTTCTGTGGATGTAGGCTTTCTCCAATCCTTCTGTCTCTTTATTCAGTCCCAGACAGACTGGATGATGGAGATCAGGGCTCTTCGGGGGCCGTATCATCACTTCCAGGACTCCTCCTCCAAAGAACACACCCAAAAAATAATGATGTGATTTAGATTTGTCTCTTTCTTGTTCACTTTCTTGTGTTAATGCCCCAAAATAAGCTATTGTTACTTCTATTTTTGAAAACCTTCTTATTTTGTAGCATTTTTTTTTTCTAAAATCTTGGCACAATACTGTATTTCAATATGTGTATTGCATTGGAAAGAGAGATGAGTAAGGTATGGACAGTCAAACCAACGTCTATTGGTTACAAGGTAATAGTGAGTAGAGATGAGCGAACAGTAAAATGCCCGAGGTTCGATATTCGTTTCGAGTAGCCCCTCAATATTCGACTACTCGAATTGAATATCGAACCCTATTATAGTCTATGGGGGGAAAATGCTCGTTTCAGGGGTAGGCAAATTAAATTATACTTACCAAGTCCACGAGTGAGGGTCGGGCTGGATCCTCCGAGCAGTCTTCTCCTTGCAGCATCCCCGCGGCGTCTTCCAGCTCTGAATTCACTCTGCCAGGCATCGGGCCAGGGCAGAGCCGACTGCGCATGCCTGCACTACAAGCGGACATGTGCAGTCGGCTCTGCTCAGGCCCGATGCCTGGCAGAGTGAATTCAGAGCCGGAAGACGCCGCGGGGAACCTGCACGGAGAATACTTCTAAAGATAGGAGAAGAAACAGCGGTGATTGGCCGACTGTATAGCATTCGGCCAATCAATGCTGGTTCTGCATCGAACTTTTACATTCGAATAGCGAGTGGTACTCGATCGAGTATGAGTATTTCGAATACCGTAGTATGCGATCGAATACCTTCTTGATCGAGTACTACTCACTCATCTCTAGTGAGCAAGTTTCATTAATACTATTACTAAGGAGCAACTCTATACATGTTGGAGATGGGACAATTTCGGGGCACCATGGTGTTTGTGGGAGCCATTTTACACTGTTCCTGAGCACTAAACAGTCTATCTTGCCCATGCTGCGAGACCCCCATAGAAGTAGCCCAGCTCGCCTCTATACTATGTTCACTTTTGCTTTTATCTATTACATTTGCAGCCTTGTAAAATGTTGATGTTGCATAGCTGAACTGAAAAAGAAGATATTGTTGTGATTTTTTTTTGTCATATCAGCTATTTGCCAAGGAAGGGCGGCTGCGTCTATTTCCTAATCATCAGCACATTTCCCTTCTCACCCCTTTACTTCTGGAATGTAAAAATAGACAAAACATTAATTATTGTATTTACTTCTTGCCAATTACAACAACCCTTTTTTTTGTGCAAAATAAGTGAAGATCATCCAAAACTGTGATTTCAATCCATTTATGTGAATATATGCTATTAGTGTACTTATCTCTCTTCAGCACTTGGCAGGAAAAAAAATAATGAAAGGCATAGTAGATGATATCCACTCCATTTCTTGATTCCACTACACTTGTCTTCTGCAAATAAGGAAAAATATATTCAACAAGTTAATTCAATACAAAGCTAAACAATACCGTAAAAAATGGAACTTAATAAATCGTAAGAGCTGTTGTTTTTCCTGGAATAAAGATTGCAATGTTTAAAGCGGACCTGTTCTCTCGTGTTTTAGTGAATATTTACATTGCTAATGAAATAAATTCTGGAGATTATTTTTGTACATCGAGATCCAGGAATCTGAAGAGACCTCAGAGTAATAATAATTTCACTCCCGGATTATTGGAATCCCAATGTTTGCGGTTCGGGTCAAACGTGAGACATTTGGAAAATTTATGTCAAATCTGGTTCAATCCAAAAAAGTTTGGTCATGTATAGTGTGTGGGGTTGAGCTGATCTTGACTTTTCAGAATCGATTTTGAAATCGATTTCCGATCATTTTTCATTCCAACCCAATCTCGATCCCATTTCCGATCCCAATGCAAGTCAATGGGATTTTTTTATTAATCGGAGATCGGATTTTAAAAGCAATCCTATTCACTATACAGCATGGAATCTAACAATTGAACGCTTTAATTGTTAGAATCCACGCTGTGTAGTGAATCACTAAGTAGCCAGAGGATTTTTTTTTTTAATCCTCTGGCTACTTAGTCCCCCCTGGTGTCCACTTACCTGCAGAGATGGCTACTCCGGTGCCCGGTGTTCTTCTTTGCCTCGCTGCCGCTCCACGCTGCTCTTCTCGCCTCGCTGCCCCCTGCTTCCCAGATTAGGAGAGTGTGGGTGGGTTAGGAGAGTGTGGGCGGGTACTGGGAGGGGAGACGTCACATCTCCCTGCCCTGTACCCGCCCACACTCTCCTAAGCCACAAGCCCCACCTTCCTAGCTCTTTAAACACTAACCTGCGAGGCGAAGAAGAAGGAGAACACCGGGCACCGGAGCAGCCATCTCTGGAGGTTAAGTAGCTACTAGAGATGTTAGTTTAGTGTCCCATTAGAATGAATGGAGGCAGCCGACGCACAGGGGGTTAAGGCTGTGTGCTGGCTGCTTCCATTTATTCCTATGGAACTGCAGCACAGCCTTCACACTGAGTATACAAATCCACTCAGAATGAGCAGAGCATATACTCATTGTGAAGGCTACGCAAAGCATTGTGGGAAATAATCACCGATCTCGATCCCACCTAAAAAGATCATGTTCGGAATTCTGATCGCGATCGTGAAATTTTCTCGATCACCGATCGGAATCCGATCTTTTCCGAACACGATCGCTCAACCCTAATAGTGTGGTGACTCCCAAAATTTTGGGTTTGGCCAAATTGTATATTTTTGGAAAATTTGTAACATTTTTATCTTGTGTCAGACCAGTTCACTTATCTCCTAGTTGTAAGTATTTATGTACTGTATATGATCATGAGGAATAACACAAGGCAGAATTCCACAGTAAAGAAAGATTCTGCTACATTAATCTGGGGTGTTGACTTTAGCGCAAAAATGACTGTAGGTAACTGGTTATGGAGACATTCCATACAAAATACTGTTAGAGATAAGGGAATCAAAGCTGCCAAAGTGGAATTCGATCCGAATATCAGAAAATATTCGATTTGCCTTGAATCTGGATTTTCTAATGCTTCACAGTAACAAATCGCATTTTTTTCTGAAAAATGGCTGCTGCACATTAGGTCATGGAGCAAGGAACTCTGGGAATGCAAGATCATCCATGATGCCAAGCATGCAGCCAATCAGCAGTGAGCCGCCCCTGTGATGTCACAGCCCTTTAATCCCTTCACGACCACCCACAGCATTGAGAGCGGGCATTAGCTATAAGTAGTAGCTAACACCCTGCTCAATAACCCCTGGTTGGAGCACAGCTCCGATCGCAGGTTTTAACCCCTTGGATGTCGCATTCATGTTTGACCATGGCATCCAAGGGGTTACGCCATGCCAATCATCCCCCTCGGTGAGATCAGGGAGTGCCAATCGCTTCTTCTGCAGCCTGGGATCTGGCCAGTGACCCCGGGCCGCTAGTAGCCCCAGTACCTGGTTGATCCTGCCCAGAAGTGAGGAAGTCAGCTTTTTCATCTGCACAGGCTGACTTCCTAGACTGCGATACATGTGCATTGCAGTCTATAGTGCTGAAATCAGTGATCAGGGCATCGCTGGTTCAGGTCCCCTAGTGGGACATCACTAAAAAATGCAGCAAGGCACAGTGTTCTACACCACTATACAGGCTCTCTGCAGCCAGGAAATAGCTGATTTTTAACGCAATTTACAGCAAATTAAATTGGATCGAATCGTATCAGAAATTTTGGCATAGTTGCTGAATCAAATTTTTGGAAAAGTCACTCATCTCTAGCTACAGCATATTCCATACAAATGTTTCCTGATGTCTTATATATAACTTATATAACTGACTGTCCAAGGTCCTGAGAACAGGGAATGTGAAAAGTAAACAGTGAGAATTATACAGGCGCATTCACGTGACTCACACGTCCTATATGGTGCCAAAATAAACACATAATTGGATGGAACCTTATACAACCAATGCCTTGTTAGGACAACCTCAGTGCACTGTACAGGCTGAAGTGGATTCCCCCCTTGTGGCAATAGTAACCTTTGAGAATCTTTTCTAACCTTTGAAGAACATATGTTACAATAGAAGTTAAATCTGATTTGCAGATGTCAAACAATTGTGCATCTCTGGAAAGTTCGATGACAGCCCCTATGGGGACAGTATTCATGAATGGTAATGTCTGCCACCAGGCGTCTGCTTTGTGAGTGGGAGATGATGATAACGTAGAAAAAGAACAGAATCGAAGATTTCACATTGTGCAGTTTCAGCTTTTAATTCTTTTATATCGGATACTGTCAGAAATCTGTGGACAGTTAACTAATGGCAAAGGGTATATAAAAAGCAAAAAAATAAAAAAATACAAAACAGAGCTTTATATATAGAAAATAAACATAACGAAAGTAAAGTAACATGCGTTTTTTTTTTTTTTTAAACTTTTTTCTGCCCGGTAGGACTGAGAAATGTCATTCATTTGCTGAAACTGCAAAACGAAGCAATTTTCTCCCGCAAAAATAATAATACATTTTATTTACATAGTACAAACATATTACGCAGCACTGTACAATTTGTAGTACACACAAGAAGATACATTGGCCTCAATTGGCCTCAGTCTAAAGCAGTGATTCTCAAAGTGGTCCAGGTGGACCCCCAGGGGTCCACGGGAGTCTCAACGGGAGACTCGTTAGATCTAATCTTCACATTTTTTGACAAGTTTTGGGAATACAGTAGAAATATAGCAGGGGGTCACCGAAACCAGTAAAATTTTGGAAGTGGTCTACGAGAAAATTTTTTTTGGGAACCTCTGGTCTAATGTCAGCACAATGCATTATCCATAATCATTATAAATCAGCATAAAAAATATAACATAATACAAAATCATAGAAATTAAAGGGATTGTCAAGCCCCTTAAACATTTAGACAAAAAACTCAGATTGATCTAAAATAGCAAACATGTAATATCACTTTTCTAATCCTTCCTGCTCCCACGTATCCAAGGTCATCCACCAAGACTGAGTTCCAGTCTTTATGGACTTGGGACCACTGCAGCCAATCACAGATCAATTTTTACCAAAACCAAAAAAAACATTTGTATTCTTGTCGGATGAACTAAAATGACTGTCGGCATCTGGTGCTCTTCTGCGACATCACGTGCCTAGGGTCATCACTGAGGCCTGTGATTGGGCATGGGCTCGGCAAGCATCATGATGTCACGACTCTCAGTGACATCACTGATTTGTGGTCAGTCTTACTCTAGAGTCTGAAGGGAGGTGTTAAAAATGAAAAACATTTATACTCACCTTCCCTCATCTCTTTCGACCCTCCTTGTACACCTTGTACGATCTCTGTCTCCCTCTTCCATGCATGTGACATCTCAAAAGAGCGCTCTTCTGTGATGTCACTGAGAGTCATGACTAGAGATGAGCGAGTAGTGTTCGATCGAGTAGGTGTTCGATCAAATACTACGGTATTCGAAATACTCGTACTCGATCGAACAATACTAGCTGTTCGAAGTTTAAGGTTCGATGCAGAACCAGCGTTAATTGGCAGAATGCTATACATTCTGCCAATCAACGCTGGTTCTTCTCTTAACTTTCCGAAGTCTTCTCTGCGCTGCGTCCCCGCGTCTTCTTCCGGGTGGAATTCACTCTGCCTAGGCATCCGGCCTAGGCAGAGCCGACTGCGCATGCGCGGGCATGCACGCGCATGCACGCGCATACACGCACATGCGCAGTCGGCTCTGCCTAGGCCGGATGCCTAGGCAGAGTGAATTCCACCCGGAAGAAGACGCGGGGACCCTGCGCCGGGAGAAAACTTCAAGCAGAATCCAGCCCGACCGTCACTCGTGGACTTGGTAAGTATGATTTTATCGAATGTTGCCTACCCCTGAAACGAACATTTCCCCCCATAGACTATAATGGGGTTTGAAATCCGTTCGAACAGTCGAACAGTGCGCGGCTGTTCAAATCGGATTTCGAACCTCGGACATTTTAGTGTTCGCTCATCTCTAGTCATGACATCATGATGCTCGCCGTGCCCATGCCCAATCACAGGCTTCAGTGATGACCCCAGGCACGTGACGTCGCAGATGCCGATTCTGGTGCTCTTCTGAGACATCACATGCCAGGAGGAGGCACGAAAGAGATGGGAAGATAAGTATAATTTTTTATTTATTTTTTTTACACCTCCTTGACCCAACTTTTACTTTATTCTGGGGTCAGAAGAGACCTCAGAGCATATTCATTTTGCATCTGGTTCTATCTGAACAAGTTCAGGAGGACTAGAGGATCGCTTTTGTCCGAAAACCAGACAAAACAAATCTTCAAAGGTTTGCCCCTCCTTATATAGTAACCCCTATAAACCCTATTGGATACAATGTAACACTCTCTGCCTCGTAGTAGAGGAGTCTTATATAGTAGAATATTATAATACCAGTAAATTCTATGTAAAGCCTCAGCAAAGCTTTCGCTGCTAATGTTGAAGTATTGGAAAAAAATGTATTTGACAATTGAAGCTTGTTAAAAATGTTCTTGGAGTCTATTGATATAAAGTGAAAGAAATCCTGTCTGACATTTTACACTTTTTGCTTTTGTAAAGGAGGTTGTGCAGTTGGACCATGACTGGTGTGTGCAGCAGTCAGAACTCTATATTCGGAAGAGTCTTTGGGGTCTTTGTGGTTCGAAAACGTATAGAAGTGAAATATCGAGTTAGCGGATAATGATAATCTTATGTCAGAGGCCACATGATGAAAAGTTCCGTTTCTGCCATGCCGAGCGCTTTGATGCCATAAAACAATGGACAATGCAGAGTAATGTATATTTATTCATATAGATTATAGATGCATTACAGTTGGTATAGAAATAAGAGATGAGCTTTTCATGCATAGTAAATATGCAAAGCCGCCAAAAGCTTTGCTTTCTATTTATTTCGATATGAGGTTTGTTTTTGTCACTGGAACAATAGAAGGCTTGGATTGTCTGCGACCTCTGAGCAATAATATTGATGAATGACAATATATGGGAATTTTGTAGAATTCTAGACCCGTTCCATTCTGGTTATTTTATGCTGATAAACGCCACGGTTCAAAAATTTTAGGTAGATGTGGCAATAATGCAAAATTAAGAATGTTTACAAAAATAGAAGGGTTAATAGTTTATGTTTAAGGGGATATTGTCACTCCTTGGGGAGAGACCACCATATAGGTGTGTGGAGACTTATTAAGCCTTTAGCACTCCACTTCGCAAAGGACCATGGGAAGAATATGCAAATCTGTCTTCCATGATGTAATTAGGAAGTCAGCTGCTGCCTCAGTGTTGCAAACCAATAGAGGGTGCTCACTGGAATGTGCAAGCCTGTCTTCCCTGATGTGGTTAGAAAGACAGAATTCCAGTGAAATAACCCAATAAAGGCTGCTCCCTTTCGCATCATGCTCGACCTTCCAAGAGGCCTTTGTTTTGCAATGACGCTGGGATTATTACTCGATTGAGAGACTATACCTGGTAATAATCCCAGCGTCATTGCAAAACAAAGGCCTCTTGGAAGGTCGAGCATGATGCGAAAGGGAGCAGCCTTTATTGGGTTATTTCACTGGAATTCTGTCTTCCTAACCACATCAGGGAAGACAGGCTTGCACATTCCAGTGAGCGCCCTCTATTGGTTTGCAACACTGAGGCAGCAGCTGACTTCCTAATTACATCATGGAAGACAGATTTGCATATTCTTCCCATAGTTTATGTTTGTCAATTAACAAAAAGAAATGAATGAAGAAAACAAGAATAGTTATTCTGACTGCCCTGAACCTTCCGTCAGTTCTCGGTACTTGCAGACAGTTTTTGAAGGAATTCGGCAGGGAGGTTGTTCCCGCCATCTTGGAGAACTAAGCACAGATCTTCTGTGGATGTAGGCTTGTCCAATCCATCTGTCTCTTCACGTCATTCCAGACAGACTGGAGGATGTTATCATCACTTTCAGGACTCCTTGTTCTTCTTCAGTTCTTGATGACATTTTTGTATTTTGGGGATGTTCTCCTGCTGCAGAACAAATTCGGAACCTAAAAAACTTACAAATGGATTTCTTTTACAGACAAATTTGAAAGATTCCCAAGAAACAGGCAACGCTGATGGCCAAAGACCCAGTGGTCAGTCAAGGAAACTTAATGCAGCAGATGAAACACACATCATGTTTACTTTCCTTCAAAATCAGAAGATGTCCGGTGGCGCCATCTGCACAGAGTTGGAAATTCTGGGACCCAGGAATGGCCATCTATTTGGAGAAGTCTGGCCCAAAGTTGCCCTCATGGAAGATTTGCAGCGAATAAGTCATACCTTTGACATGGAAACAAGGCAATAAACACTTCTGTTTTTAGAAATTTTCTAACTTTGCAATATTTTTCCACACCTACCTAAAATGTTGCATAGAACTGTATTTAAAGGTAAACTCCAGGGCTTTGCATTCCATGTATTCATTGTATTGATGTTTTATATTTTGCAATCATCATTTCTCTTTTTGCCTCGATTCCTAGTCAAGTTGTATTCACAGCATTACCCTGGCTGTAATAGGCACCACCAATGGATGATCCATACACTTCAATAACAAGTCCTAAAATACAAGGTCAGTGCACTACGGTGTATTCCAAGAAATCCAAATACATACTGTAGAAGGAACCCCATTTAGTCAGAGATAAATCTGCTGCATGTGCACATACAGATGTGTCCATCCTTACCAAGCTTAGGTTTGGTTAAGGATTCCCGTTTCTCTTAAAACCAGTCAAATCTAATATCATGGCAAACTGAACAATTTGAAATATTCGGGTTGAACCTTATTTGTTGCGATCTGATTCACCTGTCAGAGTTATTCATTTCTTTTGATCAATAGTAGTGGAACAACAAAATGAGTGCATTCCTGGGGTTCGTTGTTTTTTCTACATTGTGTCCTTATTCACATGAAATAATAGCGCAGAGATATTTTGTCCACCATCTATAATGGAGGCTTCAAATGCAAAAGTGCACAAAGACTTATTTATTAGGATTTTGTATGGTCATAATTAGAGATGAGCGAGTATTATTTGATCGAATATCGAATAACATTATAGTCTATGGGTTCGACACTTTGGATCCTCCAAGTTCCGGAAGTAGCAGGACGAGGAGCACGAGGAGGTTTTTGCATTGAATTCAATGGAATTTTCCCGCGTGGTATTCGACCGATACGAGTATTTGATCGAATACTACTCGCTCATCTCTAGTCATATTATTTAATCAGAGTATAGCAGCATCATTTGGAGACGTAATTAATATTTTAATCACCTGTCTATGCTGCCAATGTTTTTGAACTATAGAAATGCCTATGACATTTACATTGATTGGGCAGCAGATATTGACATGAATTACTACAGTTTATTTTTCAACACTCGAACAGAAGCAAGATGGTCATTTATCAATTTTTTTTAGCATTTTTGGGGCAACACAGTGGCTCACTGGTTAGCACTATAGCATTGTGGCACTGGAGTCCTGGGTTTGAATCCTGCCAAGGACAACATCTGCAAGGAGTTTGTATGTTCTCCCTGTGTTTGTGTGGATTTCCTCCCATTCTACAAAAACATACTGATAGGAAGGGGGGGAGGGGGGAATGTACATTGTGATCCCCATATGGGGCTCACAATCTACATTTAAATTTAAAAAAAATCTAGAATTTTTAGAATCCATATATGCAGGGGGCAAGAGGATGTGTATCTAGTTCCTAGATTTTTCTTAAACTCCAATAGAACAAAACGTATAAAGCGTTAAGTGAAAACTATCATTCTTGTTACCTCTTTCCTGAGCATTAATTCTTTACACTGAGATTAGGGTTGAGCCGATTTTGAGATTTCAAGATCGATTTTAAAATCCGATTTCCAATCATTTTCCAGCCGATCTCGATCGTGAAATTTGCTCGATCGCCGATCGGAATACGATCTTTTCCGATCCCGATCCTCAACCCTGGTCAATGCTTCTCTATGGGAAAAGTCACTCTTAGGGTTGAGCCGATCTTGAGATAACCTCCGACCTTGATCTCCCTTGAAAAGTTCGGGTCGGAATTCCGATCGCGATCGTGAAATTTACTCGATCGCCGATCGGAATCCGATCTTTTCCGATCCCGATCGCTCAACCCTAACTGAGATCTAAGCTCCAAAATATTCCCTGCGTTCAGGCAGGAGAGTCTGGATTTTTGGTATGTAGCAGAGTTTTTTGTTTGTTTGTTCTTGGATATGTAGCTTTTTAGCCAAATTTAACTGGCCATGCCAAACAGATTAACCTATCCCGAGCCACTTGTCTAGGAAATACCTTTGTTTTATGTTATGCAGATAGCGTGGCACCACCTCTTTATACAACATTAATGGGTGGACCCGTTACTCATATACTGTTACGGTGGCATAAAATCTTGTTTGGCATTGGCTACATCTGGACGCCATCTACAAACAGCCAGTGACCACACATGCTAGGGCATATTTAAACAAAAAATAGTACAAGGGAAAAATGAAGTCACATAGACAGCTCATGACGGAGTATCACAAAAATCATGACTTTTGTTAAAGAAATTGTTCACCTTGCACAACTGGATATGTTGACCCAAGAGAAAATATAAGGAAGGACACATTTGTATGTTACAGAAACTTGGGTTTGCAAGATGAATAAGGTTTTAAAATAAGGGCCTTAAGTTTTTGACAGGGGGAATACTAATAATGGCTTAAAATCCATTCTACTTATAAACTTATTTTACGAGTCCCTTAGTTTGAGCACGGCTTTCTCCTTCACAGCTTAAAGTGTCATCTCATAAGGTTTTGTGTACGTTTAAGAGAAGTTACAGTGACAGTTCAGAATGTACTTTACGTTAAGAGGATAGATATTATTTTCTGCTTTATTTTTTATCGTTTCAGACATTAATTATTTTTATGTTTCCTTTTTATATTTCTATATATTATCTTTATAACATTAAGAAAGTCATTTTATTGCCTGCACTGCTTAGTAATATTATTCTAGCGAAGAAAAAAAAAAGAAACTTTGTAAGTCATTTTATGAAGTACAATCGCACAAAGGATACATTTTATAAGGCAACTTTTTATGATTTTGGCACTCAGGTCTATTGGCAGTTTTAATCAAAATGTTCGAGGTCAGAGACAAATATTGGAATTTCAATGGTATTATTTATGTGCAAATGTATAGTTCTGCTATTATGTGATTTTATGATAGCTCATGTAGTAAGAATTGAGAAAAATTCTACAGTGAAGTTGTGCCAGCAAGCTCTTACACTTAAAGGGGTTTGTGTGAGATTAGAGAAAAAGGTATGCTTTCTTACAGAAGCAAAATGACTCTTTCCAATGGCCTGTGTCTGGAATGGGGGATCAGGTTTATTCCAGTGAGATTGGCAGACCTACAAGTCGAGTCACAACCAAATAACAAAGTGTCTGTAACATCCCTGCCTATTCAGGTCACTGCGCCACCCTCTGCTTGCATGCAGCGGTGCAGGAGGCTTGTGCAGTTTAGTTCCTTGCTTAGAGTTTTTGGTTGCACTGGGGTGAACACGGCTCTAGTTCTTTAATTGAATTTGCACCACACCCGTCTTCTCCCCTTGTTTGCCTCTGTCCATGAAGTAGTTAAATTTGGTCTTGCCCTATGATTGACAGCCTGCCTTCCTGTCAGGTCCAGGGCGGGTTCATCGTCCCCTATTTAGTCTTGGCTCACATTCACACTGGTGCCTGTTATTGCCTTGTGCTTGCTGGCTTTCTCTTGCTGTTATTTTACTTGTATTCTTTATCCTTATCTTGACTTTTCCTATTGACTATTCTTTTGGACTTCGATTTGCCACTGTTACCGAACCCTAGCTAGCTGACCTCCCTATGTTGTTGTTTGTCTTGTCTGCATTTTGTTTGTCACATATATAGGAAGGGATCGTCTCCAAGTTGCTGCCTATTATGTAGGATAGAGCCTGGCAATAGGAAGGGTCAGTTGGAGGCTTCAGCTTAGGGCTCACTGTCTCTTGTGCCCCTTCCTCCAGGGTTCTCCAGCAGCTACTGGGGAATTGTCATCTAAGCAATTCCCTTACAGTGTCACTGTTTTTGAAAAATGCTGATCCTGGTTTTCTATCTTCCTACAATCACTGCCAAACTGAAGTTCAAAATCAGCTCTAGAATGTCGTGTAACCCTTGAAATCAAGAATGTTACATTTTCATATATGTGTTTCAATGAGAAAACAGAATACATAGGGAAAACTGATTTCACCATCAAAAAGATAAAATAAGGAACAATGACACTAGTAAAATTTTGGACACAGTTCTCTGTTAGAGTACACATGGGTAGATAATATTATAAGTTGTAATCTTCTTTCAAGGAAATGTTTCTGGCATCTAATGTTTATGCTTGGAAGATGCCAGTGGATGGCTGACTTGATTTTGTTTTTCCTTGGGACACATGGAGACTTTGTTACAGCCTTGATTACCATACCATACGGAGAATCACTGTTTTGTACAGTAAAGGTGATGGCATAGAAATAGACATTGTAAACTGAAATATTATAATGCCTATTGATAGATTTTTTACATATAAAATCTTAACTCTCCTTGTGTCCATCCACGTATGGGCTGGTGTGTCCTCTCCTGTTCTCATATAAACATTCTTCTAGCTGTGGCTATTATATTCAATAAGAGGCATTCATCATACACTGGTCTGAGTTATTATTTGCCGAAATTGGTATTGTTTGACCGGCCTCCTGGCTTCTATGGCAACCCCTCAGACTCTGCAATCTTATTGAGGGAGGTCTGAGGAAGGGCAGGGGATACGATCTTTCTCCTGGAACCCCTGGATGCTGTTATCGCTATTGATCACAGCATCAAGGGTGTTAATCCAGAGGAATTGGGGTATCTTTCAACTCTGGTGGCTACACCTTGGCTATATAAGACAACCGAGTGCTGGAGGTAATGCCGCAGGTGCAGCTTCTTAACTATATTCTCAGCGCAACATAATAGTATGTCACAGATTGGCAAGGGGTTAATGGACATCCTTCCACTGATTCCAGTGCAGTTGGAATTTTTTTCTCTAGTTCCTACAATTCCCAAGCAATCAGTTCAGTTAATTTTGGTACCTAATATGCTAACTAGACTATCTAATATCAGGTGGGTGAAAGTCATGGAGGAGCAGACAAGTGGATGGGACTCAGAGTTCAGAATCACACCCCCTTACTGCTCCTGCCTGACACCACTCACTTGACATTAGTGAGCCTAGTGAGCATATCAGGCACCAAAACTAACTGCACTACTCAGAAACAGTGGGGACGAGAGAAAAAATTACAACTGTTTTGGAAATTGTGCATAGGCACCCAATAAAGCACGAAAAAGCACTCAAGTTGGTGGAAAGTCCTCTAAGTCATTTAGACCCATGTTCTGGGCAGTTGCAAAAATGCACCAGTTTTATACTCCTATAACCACAACATAACCCTTACTGTAGCCTCATAGGAATATATGACCTTATCACACGGCCACAGCCTCTGTGTTTAACTTACCATCTTGCATCTCTTTCTTTGGTCTTATACGCAACATTAAAGGGGCACACAACAGAATGTGATAAAATAGCTGTAATGAACAAATTCTTATTTTGCTAATAGAGTTTCCATGTATTGCAGAGATTGACTTCTGAGAGCCGGAGACTTATTCAAGAAGCACAATAAATTACAATCAGAAAATAACTTAGAAAATTGGCCTTGCATTAAAAGGTGAGAGCTGATATCAATGGGGTCACATCAAATGATAAACTGCTTAACGGCTGCTCAAAGAAATATTAGAGGATTGCAAGTAAATTACATATTACACATAATTTTATTTTCGTAATCCAAACACCCACTGTTGTACTGAAGATTATTGAAGTTCTTCACCCTCTGAAAAGAACATAATTTTTTTTATAACAAGCCTATAACAATGCTCAAGTCAGTTGCTCAGGACCCCTTTAGGTTTCATGTGAGCCCTTTAGGGAAGCATATATAAGGTTTTCTCATGCTCTATTTATACTGAGGGCAGGGAAGGGTGTCAGAAATAGAAAAAAATCCATTACTCATTTGCCGTAGCCCCCACTGCAGCAGTCTCTGGTTTTCCTGGCTTTGTCTGAGTTCTGTTCGCCATCTTGATGACACCACTTGGCCCCCACATCATTACTGAGCCTTACAAAGAAAGTTGTCAAGGGCCGAAGGCCAGAACACCTGCACATATGCCAATTGTACTGTGCTGCTCTCTACCTGTGTATTGTCTCTCTAGTCTCTCTCCCAGTGCTTAAATTGGGATGGAACGCACTGGAACTCAGTTCTGGAACAAATTACAAAATGTCTTTTTGCGTTACAACATAAATGTGTCTGAAGTGGAATGAGCGGAACATAAAAAACACAAGTACTTACCTCTCCTAGTTCTGGAAGCTTTCATGCCTAATTGGTGATATTTTAGGCATCACATGGGCCAGGACTTGTGTCCAGATGCGCCACAACTCAAGCACCTGCTCACGTGACATCCCGTACAATGATGTACAGGATGTCACGTGAGCAGGTGCTTGTATTGTGGTGCATCAGGACACAAGGTAAGTAACAGTGTTTTTTATGTTTGTATACTCAGTAGGGTCGATTATTATAATTGTTCATGGGAGTTCGCAATAGGGCATAATACTGTGTGCAGGGGACCACTATGTGGCATAATATTTTGTGCAGGGGCCACTATGGGGCATAATACTTTGTGCAGGGGACCACTATGGGACATAATACTGTGTGCAGGGGCTACTAAGGTGCATAATACTGTGTTCAGGGCCCACTATGGGGCATAATACTGTGTGCAGGGGCCACTAAGGTGCATAATACTGTGTGCAGGGCCCACTATGGGGCATAATACTGTGTGCAGGGGCCACTAAGGTGCATAATACTGTGTGCAGGGCCCACTATGGGGCATACTACTTTGAACAGGGCCACTATAGGGTATAATACTGTGTGCAGAGGCCACTATGGGGAATAATAGTATGTGCAGGAATGCATGGGGGGGTTGGCCCATTAGGGTCTTTGGAGGGGGGGGATTACATTTTACCCAATTTAAGCACTGCTCTCTACCCTCCAATTTGCAATGGCTTCATAATCATGTACTGATTTTCCATAGAGTCACAGATGTATCAGAGTTGATGCTCAAAGAATTTGCACTGCTGGCACAAAATCTTGCATTCACAACTTCAAAATCAATACAGCCATTGCCTCCAACCCCGCACCCAGTGTCTACTTATGTTCAGCTTACAGTAGTCATGATAAAATAAACAACTTGGTATCAATTATTGCTTGCAATGTCTTATATGATGAACAGCAGGCTTGTCTAATGAGTTAAAGAGCCAATGTAAGACCAAAGGTGCTAAGAAAAGATACACATCCTCTAAGATTCGATGCATTGCTTTTATTTAATCCGTTTCGGTGTGGTTACCCAATATAATTTAAACAAGGAACAAATGTGTATTGAAATGTGTAAAAGTGTAGTTCACATTGACCCAAAATACGTTAGTATACGGTATTTAACACGATTAATGCGTGTTGTGCTCCGTAAGCAAATGCTAGTAAAAAAAGTTTTGAGCGTAACTTACTTGCATAAGTGCACTACAGCTGTAAAGCGCAGCCTTCATTGTTCTTCTAACACCCAAGGGATAAATAAACTATTAAATCCAGCAGGACCGCGGCAGATATAAAACCGATTAATGTGTTGTAGACTGACTATAATATTGAAACCTCTAAAGAATTTGACCATTGCTTCTGCATAAAGAGTAATTAAGTCAATTAGAACCAGCAAATTAGTACAAATAGCAGATTAATAAAATATGTTTCTTTAATTACAAATGCAAAAAATCAAAATCTTAAATATTGGTCTCATGCTAATCTTTGCAATAAAATTGCTTAGACTCCCAAGGGCCAAAATGAGTTTATGTAATGGAAGGAGAAGGAAGAGCTGTACCTCCTGATAAGTAACCACCTTTAATTGCTTTTGGTAACAGAATTAAGAATTTATAAACCTTCTCAGAGAAAAGAATGTAAGACGTCCATAAATTCACACACACACTGTGTATAATGTATAATAAATGGCTTTTATTTGGTCCAGGAAAAAAAAAAAAAAAAACTTTATGAAAGTCAATTCTAAGATTCTAGAAAAAAAGTTGAGGATGAAATTCGCAAAAGTTCATGGATGGGGCAAAATAGAATGATGACCCTTTCTGAACTGTTGTTGTATGTAGACTTTCCTTCAATTAGGGCAAACAGTTTACCACCTTACCCTTGCCATGGTATAGCAGCCAACCTAGTATATAGCACCCGAGTCCCATGCCTTATCTGCACCCTAGCTGAAACCATGCCACATTATAAATATTGGAGAAGGGTAGGGAACCAAGGGTCCACTGGGGAAGAACCGCGATCACTGGTGTGTGCAGGAAAGAGGTGAACCGGAATCCAGATAAATACGATTTATTGAATTATTTAGAATACAGCATACAAATATAGTATGCTGTATTCTAAATCATTGAATAAATCGTATTTATCTGGATTCCGGTTCACCTCTTTCCTGCACACACCAGTGAGCGTGGTTCTTCCCCAGTGGACCCTTGGTTCCCTACCCTTCTCCAGTATCTTCCTGGTTTACTGGTAATGGACTGAACTGCTGCCACTCTCACCTCTTTGCGGTCCTCAAGTGTTGTGGCTCTCCACAACCTTATAAGGTGAGAGGACATCTGGTCTTTGATAATACTTACCCAGTTTCTAAACCATCTTTTTACTCTTAATACTACACTTAGTGTGCTCGGTGTCCTTGTTTTGTTTTCTATTACATTATAAATATTGACAATGAAAATGTATCTCGTATCTCATAATGTGATGCCTCCATGATGTGCGGGAAGCATATCACCTACGACAAAGATGCACCATAACAAATGCGCCAATATGGGACTGGTCTCACTTTTCTGCCATAATAAAGATGTCGCCCCTTGACACTGAAGATGGGCACTTAGGCTTACCTCGAGGTTGGCATTCCAATCAATGTTGAAGAAGATGCCGGAGACTGAAAATTAATGAACTGTCTTTGGGATAGGCCATTAAAGGGGTTATCATGGTGCGGTTTATTGACTCGCACCCCCTGGATTGTATTTGGATTGAACTTCAGAGCTTTACTCAATATGTTGCACTTGCTGCACTTGCTACATAAATATAAACATTCTGAAGCGTGTTATCTTACACAATATCATTCCCATAGATAGGACTACACTAAAGAGTCTATATCAGGGATAGGCAACCTTCGGCACTCCAGCTGTTGTAAAACTACAACTCCCAGCATGCATACTTGCTCTGCTGTTCTTGGAACTCCAATGGAAGTGAATGGAGCATGATGGGAGTTGTAGTTTCACAGCAGCTGGAGTGCTAAAGGTCGCTGAGCCCTGGTCTATACCATATAGAACAACCCCAGGCGAATATTCACCTTCCACTAAACTTCACTACTGACACTATATTTACTTTAGATACTTGTTTTGGGGTGTTCTTCTAATGGAGTATTTTCTTTATATTTTAGGTACGGTTTTGATTTAAAAAAAAAAAAAAAAAGTTTAGATACTGTAAAATATGTTGAGTACTTAGGATGGAACTTACAGTGTAAGAAATCTGCAAATACGACCCCAAGACTGCTGAGGCCAATGTTTCACAAGGTCACATGCCTGTATGGCCTGATTTTGGTGGGGCCAACTGGCTAGAGTGTATCGAGGTGTCCTATAGATCGAAGACTTCACAAAACGTTATCAATACTGTCTATGTTATATAAAAACAAGCCCAGGTAGATATTGAACTTCTAATAATCTTCAGTACTGATACCACTATTATGTTTACTTTAGAAATTTGGGTTTTCTTATATGTCTTTCTTACTTCCTTGCAATGACGTTGTGTTACACTATGTTTGCACGTTACCACTGGAAATTAAGACCATGGGAAAGGTCCAGAGAAGCAGCACTAGAACAGGATTGAACAGGGGGTTTTCATCATCACATGCCTCAACCTTAAAGAGGTTGCCCGGGACAAATATATATATATTTTTTTAAAAAATAGCATGGTCCAGGGCTGTCTTCTCAAAGTGGAAGTGCTCGTTAACGGTGACGTCATGAATAGGGTTGAGCGATCATGTTCGAAAAAGATCAGATTCCGATCGGCGATCGAGAAACTTTCACAATCGCGATCGGAATTCCAAACACGATCTTTTTAGGTGGGATCGAGATCAGTGATTATTTCCCACAATGCTTTGCTACTGGCTCTACATTGTGGGAAAAGCTAACAATGTTAGCCTTCACACTGAGTATACGCTCCACTCATTCTGAGAAGAGTGTATACTCAGTGTGAAGGCTCCGCTGCAGTTCCATAGGAATGAATGGAAGCAGCCGGCACACAGCCTTAACCCCCTGTGCGCCAGCTGCCATTCATTCTAATGGGAGACTAGCTAACATCTTTAGTAGCTACTTACCTGTAGAGATGGCTGGTCCGGTGCCCGTTGTTCTCGGTCTTCTTCGCCTCGCCTTCGCCTCGGATACAGGGCGGGGAGACATGTCGTCTCCCCTCGCAGTACCCGCCCACACTCTCCTAACCTGGGAGGCAGGGGACAGCGAGGCAAAGAAGAACAAGAACACCGGGCACCGGACCAGCCATCTCTGCAGGTAAGTGGACACCAGGGGTGACTAAGTAGCCAGAGGATTAAAAAAAAAATCTTCTGGTTACTTAGTGATTAAAAAAAATCACTAAACAGCATGGATTCTAACAATTAAAGTGTTTAATTGTTAGATTCCATGCTGTATAGTGAATAGGATTGTTTTTAAAATCCGATCTCCGATTAGTAAAAAAAATCCCATTGACTTGCATTGGGATCGGAATTGGGATCGAGATCGGGTTTGAATGAAAAATGATCGGAAATCGGATTTCAAAATCGATCCTGAAAAGTCAAGATCGCGCCACCCTAGTCATGCATCCTACTGAAGCCACTGATTGCCCTCAGCAGTCTCATTACCACTAAGGCCAATCAGCAGCCCCAGTGGCCTCAGGAAGAGACCCCGGGATATTACAGGTAGTGACAAGGGGACTTCCACCGGAATACAACCATGAGCCAGCAGAAACGGATCTCATAAGGAGGCATCGGAGTACTGGGGAAAGATGAGTATGATTTCAAAAAAATAATAATTCACCTCTGCCTTCCTTTTTAAAATATAAAATTTTTGACTTGACAGCCCCTTTAAGTAATTTTATGGTGAAGCCCTTTTAACATCGACTCCGTCTCCAGTTCACCGATAAACAAGGGAACCAACAAATAGGGGTTTACCATTCCAGTCTACCCAAGCTAATGGACTAGTTCCCTTAATATTCTCCATTTTTTTTGCATTTTCCCATTCATTGACATAGGGGGATTAACTACACCATGCCGCAAAACCCACGTTATCGTTATATTAGCAAATCCTATACATTACGGAAATTTGTGAACAATAACCACATTAGTTAAGAAGACTGGGACATTTATGGTAAACCCGCTACTTGTATAACATTAGTTTGGATTCCCGGCAAAACTCCGACTTTACTAATGGTGTAACTTTTATACGATTTTCTGTGTCTTTCTGTGGACTCTGCCTTTTCAGTTTTATGCTAATCCAGAAAGAGAAACAATGTGTCAGTGGGATAATTCAGAGAGAATGGTAAAATACAGTCCAAACTGCTTCTCTGTATGAGAGATTTTTAATTGTATCCTTCTCTCGCTGGCCTAGATTTTCCTGGTGTCACTTTTAAAACAGATACATTCATCAAAGAAAATACTTTGTGGATTATATCAAGAAAGCTTTCAATACAACTTGCGAGATTTCTTTGAGGTAAAATGACTGAATATTGAATTATTGTTGTGAAATTCACCAATAGCCAATTTCTGTCTTAAGTGGTTGATAGGCAGTCAAGTGAATACAGCGAACATCCGTGTCTATTCATCAAATCCGTGACAGCATGAGAAGTTGTGAAAGAGAATTTGCATAAGATTTTTACTCCTATTTCTGGTAAATGGTAAAAGCTTTAAAGATAAAATTACTTAGAAATGAATAAGAGTAATCAAGAATATTAACTAGCGTGTATATTTGTGTATATGTGTGTGTGTGTGTGACACCAAAATGAATGACGGTAATCAAGAACATGTAGAACAAAGGATAGATAGATAGATAGATAGATAGATAGATAGATAGATAGATAGATAGATAGATAGGGGCAAAGTGTATGGGAAGGTTGTAGAAGGCAGAAGAATATATGTTGCTTTTGCAGAACAGTCTGCCAGTGGTGATGATGGATTCATTGAACAAGTTCAAAGAAGGACTGGACGCCTTTCTCGAAAAGAACAATATTACGGATTATGGACTCTAGATTTTAAGGACACATTGAACCAGGTTTTTATACTAACTGCCAGATTAGAAAGAACTGTGGGCGGGGCGGGGTGTGTCTGTGGGCGGGGCTGTGTGTGTGAGCGGGGTCGGGCGGAGCGTGAGAGCAGGAGACAGCGGCGTTCTGTGGCCGCCAAGGGATCCCCGGTGTCTGTTTTTTCACAGCGCAGGCTGAGAGTTATCTCTGGACACTGGCAGGCTGGGGCTGCGGTAGCCCTGCCTGCCAGTGTCCGGAGATGACTCTCAGCCTGCACTGTGAACAAGCAGCACCCCGGCCCCCTCCATCCCTAAGAGCGGGGAGCGCGTCATCCCCCGGAGCTGCTGCTGCCCGGCCTGCAAGTGTCCGGAGTGCTTTTTCACAGCGCAGGCTGAGAGTCGACTCTCAGCCTGCACTGTGAACAAGCAGACCCCGGGGATCCCTGGCTGCATCCCGCGATCGACCCGTATGTCCTTTGCGATCGACTAGTAGATCGCGATCGACGTATTGGGCACCCCTGCTCTAGATCAACACTGTAGGGGATTGTAGGGTTATAGGTTGGACTTGATGGACTGATGTCTTCATCCAACCTCATCTACTATGTAACTATGTAACTACATATCTCATTCATCATCCTCAGGGTTTCAAATTCAACCTGTACTTCACTTGCTTCAATAGATTAGAAAGCAAAGTCTTGGAAATTCCAGTTTGCACATTAATAGACAGATCATGCATTGATTTCAGTGTCATTCACAACAATGAAGGATGCACTAGAGAACAAGAGACTATTCACAAAAACTTGACTGTAGTGTACTTGAAAGCTTGGATTGAGTTAATAAGCAAGTGTCCTTTTTTTGCTCCTGTGTCTATAACCTATGTCTTGTTTTCACTCTTAACTGCAACATCAGACACAGCCCATATGACAAAAGTGCCACTGTTTATAGAAAAAAATCTTTGTCGATTTCATCACAAAAACTGGGCTCAACTGCAACGTGCTTCTGCCAATGGCAGGCAATTGCAGCCATTTTCTGTGTCAACGCAGGACAAGGATGTGGAGATCAGCTGGTGGGATTTAAACATGGGAGACCTTCAAGAGAATTGTCTCGTCCTGTGTATTCGGCCAAAGCGATCACCTTGTTTGGTTTGTTCTGAACTTGTTCATGTCATCATTGAGGCCCAATCACAGGTAACGGAAGGTGAGTAGAATTTGCCCTTTTTTGTCACCTCCCCTTAGGCCTATAGTTGATAATTTACCGCATTGAATGTCGCAGCAGCTATTTAGTCCAAGGCGAATCCCAAATTGTTTGCTTTCATTTAAAACTCATATTCAGGACGAATCTAGTGTGTTGCAAACCGATTCACCCGTCTATAGTAAGATTCAGTTCGAGGGATACCAGTAATGCTTATTTTATTATTTTATTTTTAACCCATTCTTACTCAGTCTAACAACTTCTTTAAAGGATGAAGAAAAACAAATTTTAATGCACTTGTTATCGAAAACCTCCTCCAGGCCTGGAATAAATGGGGCAAGTTCACAATGGGCTTATGCAGTGGTATAGTAACAGTGTGGTGAATGGGATTTAAACAAGTCGTATCTAGAGATGAGCGAACACTAAAATGTTCGAGGTTCGAAATTCGATTCGAACAGCCGCTCAATGTTCGTGTGTTCGACGGGTTTCGAACCCCATTATAGTCTATGGGGAACAGATACTCGTTAAGGGGGAAACCCAAATCCGTGTCTGGAGGGTCACCAAGTCCACTATGACACCCCAGGAAATGATGCCAACACCTCTGGAATGACACTGGGACAGCAGGGGAAGCATGTCTGGGGGCATCTAACACACCAAAGACCCTCTATTACCCCAACATCACTGCCTAACAACTACACACTTTCCACATTCAAAAAAACCTCTATCAAAGTGGGAAAATACCTGGAAACCTTCTTTACTCCCCAAATGGATGGACACAAACCCCAATTTAAGCTCAACAAACAGTAACAACCACCCCTTTAAATCACGTTCCCCATGACAACCACAAATGGAATAGGCAATGGGAATTCCAAAAGCCCTCACCCTTAACTGTCATTTTGAGTGTGTGTGTGTGTGTTTGTGTGTGTGATATGTGGTAAGACCTTCCAAAATTCACTTTTCTAGCCCTTAACATGAGCCCTTCCAAACAAAGTTACAGGACCTTAAGCTGAGCTACCAGCAGAGATTGAGGCCCTTGGCATGAGTAGAGCCTTGCACCAGCAGTGTTTTTGGCACTTAGGGTGAGTTGAGCCTTGTACCAGCGTGTGTCCCTTAACATCAGGCGGGCCCTAAGTTCTGCGCTTTGCACAAAAGTTCCACATTAACTAGGCTGAATGGTACAAAGATTAGTAGGCCCGAGAACCAGGAACAGGTCTTGCAATGGCTTTCGGATAACGCTTAAAGCACATTGTCCACCAGCCAGTCAGCCTCTACCTCCTCTTACCCAACAGTCTTGTCCTCCTTCCACCCAAAATTCCCAATCTTCCCAGAACAATAACCCCAACTGTCCCTGCTCCCCAGAGCTGTTCTCCCTTCCTTTGACTGTACCGCAACCTGCCCCTCCATTTCGCGATTCCACGGACCTAACAGACGAGTATCTGTGTCCAGATGCTCAAACACTAGAGTCTCCTCCATTCCATCTCCGGTCGATTTGGTGGCGGATGACCAGCAACCCACCCTCATCGACGACGATGAGACGCAGTTGCTGTCAGGGCAGCCAGTTGTGCAGGAGGAGGAGGCGAGACAGGAGTTGGAAGAGGAGGTGGTGGACGACGAGGACACCGACCCCACCTGGACAAGGCGGATGTCAAGCTGGGAAAGTAGTGTGGATGCAGCACCAAAAAGGGTAGCTAGAGGCAGAGACATGTCCAGAGGCAGAGGTCAGCTGCTTTGCCGAAGCCAGGCCAGACCCAGAATGTCCGAAGATGTTCCCTTTTGTACCCAGCCCAGAAAAACTCACCCATCGAGGGCACGTTTCTTGAAGGTGTAGAGTTTTTTCAAGGAATGCGCCGAGGACAGATATAGTGTCGTCTACACAATTTGCCTCTCGAAATCGAGTAGGGGCCCTGAGAAGAGCAACCTGTCCACCACTTCAATGCACCGTCATTTGGAATCCAAGCAATGGAATCAGTGGCAGGCAGCAACGGCAGGACAAACATCGCCCGCCGTTCATGCCACTGCCTCCGCTCACAGTGCTGGCGATGCACTCCAGAGGACGAGCCAGGACATCACTTCATCTGCCTCCGCCACTTTGTTGACTTCTCCCTCATCCTCCCCTGTTTCTGTCTTATCTCCTTCTCCTGCACCATCAAAGGCACCATCAGGCGCTTCTTTACAACAACCCACCATCTCTCAGACATTGGAGCGCCGGCAGAAATACACCGCTAACCACCCACCCACGCAAGCCTAGAACACCAACATCGCTAAACTGCTGGCCCAGGAGAGGTTGGCGTTCCGGCTTGTTGAAACTCCCGCCTTCCCGGACCTGATGGCAACTGTGGCACCTCACTATGCCGTCCCTAGCCGTCTCAACTTCTCCCGGTGTGGCGTCCCCGCCTTGCACCAGCACGTGTCACTCAACATCAGGTGGGCCCTTAGTTCCGCGCTTTGCTACAAGGTCCACTTGACCACCGACACTTGGACAAGCGCCTGTGGTCAGGGATGCTGCAGTGCTTATCTTTAATGACAAGCAGGGTGAATGTGGTGGAGTCTGTTCCCCGGGTGCAAACTGGGGTGGCCTATCTCCTCTCCCAGGCCAAAATTCATGGCAGGAGTAGACTGAAACCCTACGACGCTGCAACCTCCACCACAGCTACTAGCGGCAAACGCTAAAACACTGGTGTGGGGAGACGTCAGCAGGCGGTGCTGAAGCTCATCAGCTTGGGGGACAGACAGCACAGTGCCTCCGAGGTCAGGGATGCCATCCTGGCTGAGATGGCATTTTTTTTTCCCTGCTACACCTGGGGCCTGGCATTTTTACGCCTGTGATAATGGCTGGAACCTGGTAGCGGCTCTGGAGCTTGCCAGCCTCCAACACGTTCCATGTTTGGCCCACGTCTAACCTAGTGGTGCAAAGTTTTTTAAAAACATACCCAAATGTACCGAAGCTACTGTTGAAAATGCGGCGCTTGTGCGCCCACTTTTGCAAGTGTACAGGAGTCGCTGCTAGCCTAAAAACACTCTAGCAAGGTCTACATCTGTCCAAACACAGGCTGTTGTCCGTCATTCACACACGCTGAAACCCTACAATACCATATCTTGAGCAGGGTGTGTGAGCAGCAGACCTTTGATGGAGTTCCATCTACAAAACCCAAGGGTTCCTCAAAGTCAGCTCCCAAAGTTTCTGCACCATGAGTTTCCAGGGGTGGCAGAGTTATGGCTAGGGGCAGAGGCATGGATAAGGATGATGTGTAGGGGCAAAAGCAGTGTGGATGTGGAGGCAAGCTAAGCAGGAAAAACTGGGGGTACAAGCTAAGGCATGGACTGGGGTGATGTCTAGGGGCAAAAGCAGTGTGGATGTGGAGGCAAGCTAAGCAGGAAAAACTGGGGGTACAAGCTAAGGCATGGACTGGGGTGATGTCTAGGGGCAAAAGCAGTGTGGATGTGGAGGCAAGAAAAGCAGGGAAAATGGTGGCTAGAGGCAAAGGGATGTCCATAGGCAGCAAGGGCAAAGATGCAAAACTCTCCCCTGTTTCAAGAATTTTCCTGACTTGTCTCCCCACAAAACATTCCTGGGAGGAGGGCTGAAACACCACCCTCCTCCTCCTCCGCTGTTAGATTGACCCCAGCTACGAGCTGAAAACGCTTCAACACTGGTGTGGGGAGACGTCAGCAGGCTGGGCTGAAGCTCATCAGCTTGGGAGACGGACAGCACACTGCCTCTGAGGTCAGGGATGCCATCCTGGATGAGATGGCAATTTGTTTATCCCCGCTGCCCCTGGGGCCAGGCTTTTTTGTCTTGTTGGAGGGCTCTGGAGCTTGCCAGCCTCCAACACGTTCCATGCCTGGCCCACGTGTTCAATGTAGTGGTGCAATGATTTTAAAAAACATACCCCAAATTAGCTGAGCTAAGGGTGAAAGTGCGGCACTTGGACACCCACTTTCCCAAGTCTACAGTACCTGGAGCTAGCCGCAATACACTCCAGCAAGGCCTACATCTGCCTGAAGCACCTACTGTTGTGCGAGGTCACCACACGCTCTAACCCTAGATACCGTATGTTCAGCAGGGTGTGTGAGCAGCAGAGACCTTTGATGGAGTACCAGCTACAAAACCCAAGGGTTCCTCAGAGTCAGCTCCCTCACTTTCTGCACCATGAGTTTCCATGGGTGGCAGACTTATGGCTAGAGGCACAGGCATGGATAGGGGTGATGTGTAGGGGCAAAAGCAGTGTGGATGTGGAGGCAAGCTAAGCAGCAAAAACTGGGGGTACAAGCAGCCGGTGGCATCATCACTGACAAGCACAGCTGTCTGTCAGCTGACAGGCTGACTTTCACCAAAATGAACAGACAATGGATAGACTCATCATATACATGTCAGTTACATGACAAATTTAGTGCAATTTGCAAGTCCAAGATGGTTTGGAGATCTGCGGAGAGGAATCTCACCACCTCTTGCGGGTGCCATCATTTGGAAGGCAAGCCCTGGGCTCAGTGGGTGAGAGCAAGCGCAGGATAATCGTCGTTTGGCCTGGCGGCCACTGCCTCTCCCACTGTTGACAGGGCTGGCGCTGCAGTCCAGACCAGCAGCCAGGACACCTCCACATCTGCCTCTGACACTTTGGGGAGTTCACCCTTATCCTCACCTTTTCCTGCCATTTCTCCTTTTGCCCGCGCCATCATGCGCCTCTTCCCAGCAACTCCTCATCTCCCAAGCCTTTCATTTCATGCTAAAGTACAGCGCAACCCACCCACATGCCCAAGGCTTCAACGGCCTCATCTCAAGAAATCTGGCCCAGGAGATGTTGGAATCCCGGCTGGGGGACACTCTGCCCTTTTTGGGCAGAGTGTCTACTGCGCCACCGCACTGTGCCGTCCACACCAGCACTTTCCCCCAAACATGAGGCGGTCCCTAAATTCAACGCTTAGCCCTAAAGTTCCATGTGACCAGTTACGAATGGACAAGTGCATGCGGACAGGGACGCTACCTTTCAATTTGGGCACAGTGGTTGAATGTAGTTGAGGCGTGGACCGGGTCGCAAAATGTGGTGGCCTGACTTGTCTCCCCACACAACATTCCTGGGAGGAGGGCTGAAACACCACCCTCCTCCGCTGTTAAATTGACCCCAGCTACGAGCTGGAAACGCTGCAACACTGGTGTGGGGAGACGTCAGCGGGCCGTGCTGAAGCTCATCAGCTTGGGGGCCAGACAGCACACTGCCTACAAAGTGAGTCATGCCATCCTCGATGAGACGGCAATGTGGTTTTTGCCACTGCACCTGGGCCCAGGCATGTTGTCATGTGTGATAATGGCCGTAACCTGGGATTGGCTCTGTAGCTTGGCAGCCTGCAACATATTCCATGCCTGGGCCACGTTTTTAACTCATTGCTGCTAATCTTTTTAAAAAGGTACCCCAATGTTCCTGAGCTACTGGTGAAAGTGTGGCGCTTGTGCGGATAGTTTTTAAAGTCTATAGTTGCCGCTGCTAGCCTCTATGCACTCCTACAACGCCTGTACCTGCTGGAACAACGGCTGTTGTGCGACGTCTCCACACTGCTGGCACTAAACATATCATGTGTTGAGCAGAGTGTGTGAGCAGCACAGACCTTTGATGTAGTTCCAACTCCAAAACCCTCGGGTTCGTCAAAGTCAACTCCCTCAGTTGCTCAACCATGAGTGGCCATGGGTGGCAGACTTATGTGAAATCCCATCCCATCCATTGCACTGGACACGAAACATTAGCATGCACTCAGCACAACTTCAGATATGGCAGCTGCGTTAAGCAGGGTGCAGGGTACAACACAGACCAGGCCCGAGCACCAGGAACAGGTGTTAGAAATACTGCAGCATCCGCCATTTCCTTCCAATTTTGGGGTTTTGGACCCGCCACCGACTTGTCTGGACCTAAGTGGGGATCATGAGACACAGTTGCTATCAGGGCAAGCTGTGGTCATGTGCGGTTTGCAGTAAGGGGCCAGTGCGCAATTGGAAGAGGAGTTGGTGGATGACGAGGCCACCGACCCCACATGGACAGGGGTGATGTCTAGGGGCTAAAGCAGTGTAGATGTAGAGGGAAGCTAAATCAACAAAAAACCTGGGTAGAAGCAAAGGCATAAACTGGGGTGATGTTTAGGGGCTAAAGCAGTGTAGATGTGGAGGGAAGCTAATTCAACAAAAAAAACAGAGTAGAAGCAAAGGCAAAAACTGGGGTGATGTTTAGGGGCTAAAGCAGTGTAGATGTGGAGGGAAGCTAATTCAACAAAAAAAAACAGGGTAGAAACAAAGGCATAAACTGGGGTGATGTTTAGGGGTGAAAGCAGTGTAGATGTGGAGGGAAGCTGAGCAGCAAAAACAGTGGGTAGAAGCAAAGGCATGCAAAACTCTACCCTGTTGGAAGACTTATTCCTAGGTCTGGAACACGTTAATGGCCCCCCTGGACAAATTACTGCCACTCAGGGGCCTAGTGTCACCAGGAGGGACAAGTATAGGCGCATGTTGTGGGAATACCTGGCCGACACCAGCTCTGTCCTCTCCGATCCCTCTGTGCTCTACAGCCTACACTTATTTTCTCATCTTTTTTTCTGCACTGCACATCTCTTGCCTGCTTCCTTTGGGATCTTACAAGTGGTGGTCCACTTCCAAAGATGGTAATTTCACTAGACAGTGTAACGGGAGTAGCTGAGGGATCGCTGTCTTAACCACTTTTTGGCACAAAATTAACTTCCAAAGCCAAATATGGTGCAAGTATATGATGCAAGGACACCTACACACCTATCTCTGACACATTGGGGAGTTCACCCTCATGCGCCCTTTTGGCCTGCACCATCATGCGCCTCTTCCCAGCCACTCCACATTTCCCAAGCTTTTCATTGCAGGCAGAAGTACAACACAACCCACCCCCATGCCCAAGCCTTTAACAGCCTCATCGATAAACTGCTGGCCCTGGAGATGTTGGTGTTTGTTTATGCTTCTGGAGACCCAGGCCTTCCGTCAGCAGATGGCAGCTGGGTCACCTCCCTATGCTGGGCCTAGCCGTTACTACTTCTCTTGGTGTGCTGTCCCTGCCTTGCGCCTGCATGTGTCCCATAACATCAGTCGGGCCCAGAGCTCTGCGCTTTGCTGCAAGGTCCACTTGACCACCGACACATGGACAAGCGCCTGTGGTCAGGGATGCTGCAGTGCTTATCTTTAATGACAGGCAGGGTAAATGTGGTGGAGTCTGGTCCCCGGGTGCAAACTGGGGTGGCCTATCTCCTCTCCCAGGCCAAAATTCATGGCAGGAGTAGACTGAAACCCTACGATGCTGCAACCTCCACCCCAGCTACTAGCGGAAAACACTGTAACACTGGCGTGGGGAGATGTCAGCAGGCCGTGCTGAAACTGATCAGCTTGGTGGACAGACAGCACAGTGCCTCCGAGGTCAGGGATGCCATCCTGGCTGAGATGGCTTTTTTTTTTCCCTGCTACACCTGGGGCCTGGCATTTTTGCGCCTGTGATAATGGCTGGAACCTGGTAGCAGATCTGGAGCTTGCCAGACTCAAATACGGTCCACGCATGGCCCACGTTTTCCAACTTGTTGGTGCCATGTTTCTTTGAAACCTACACCATTGTGTCTGATATACAGGTCAAAGTGGGGCCATTTTCGTAAGTGAGAACTAGCCTCTGCTAGGCAGAAAACATTCAGAGCACACTCCTCTCATCTTCGCACCGTTGGCTGGCGGAGGAAGACGAGGGGGTTGGAGTGGCATCTGATGTCCCTGTCCCACACGAGGCTAGAGGGTGCACTTCAGTGCATCCCATTGCTTCACCACAAATGGTATGAAGGGGAGTGGAAAATGGAGGAAATGGAGAGTGACCCTTACAGTTGGGGCCAGCAAAGGCATGCCAAGTAACACACTGGCACACATGGCTGACTTCATCTTGGGTTGCTTTTCAACACATATTTCACATCATGAAGAACAAATAATACTGGATTTTTACAAGCCTCGAACCCCGGTCTAGGTCTAATGTCTGTTCCTTTCTTATATTAGGGGAGAGGGAAAAAAAATTACTTCAGTGATACGTTTAGCGTACATAGACTGACTATTAATGTGTATCCCACTTAGTGTTGTTAGGGTTACACACCGTCTCAACCTGGCAAAAGCTTCTATAGCTGTTAATAAAGTCAACATAACTTTACGGTATCCAAAAAGACAGCTGGTACCGACAGAGAGCAAGACAAATGTCAACCAAAGCTGTGAGCTCTGAACACCCACAGTGACTTTGGCGTCATCATCATTATAAGGGAGTGGGTGGTAATAAATAACTTGGCAGTGCCTAAAACCCAAAAAGCTCATACAACTATATTTACATTAAGATACACAAATGACACTTTTCAGTAGCATGTCATGAGACAAGCTGATAAGCTCTTCCTTTGTGCAGTGCTATTTGAAAGTTAAACGCTGCCTTTATTTTAATTCTGGAGAAGGTGCAGACATTTGATTTAGAACATGTTGTCTTCATTGTCCAAATCCTCTATATAAGTAACGTGTTTTTCGGGCCGAGCTGTCTGGGAACGAGCTGGTGCCACACTGACAACCTGGGTGAATATGGCAAGAGCCTGAGATGTAGGGTGAATGAATCCCCAAATTATTTGTGGAATTCCCAGTGAGACAATGGCACTATATACCAGTAGCAAAAATTGTGGGTGCACGTAACCCCCATATATTCTTTGAATTCCCAGTGAGACAATGGCACTATATACCAGTAGCAAAAATTGTGGGTGCACGTAACCCCCATATATTCTCTGAATTCCCAGTGAGACAATGGCACTATATACCAGTAGCAAAAATTGTGGGTGCACGTAACCCCAATATATTCTTTGAATTCCCAGTCAGAAACTGGCACTATATACCAGTAGCAAAAATTGTGGGTGCATGTAACCCCCATATATTCTTTGAATTCCCAGTCAGAAACTGGCACTATATAGCAGTAGCAAAAATTGTGGGTGCACATAACCCCAATATAATCTTTGAATTCCCAGTGAGACAATGGCACTGTATAGCAGTAGCAAAAATTGTGGGTGCACGTAACCCCCATATATTCTTTGAATTCCCAGTCAGACAATGGCACTATATACCAGTAGTAAAAATTGTGGGTGCACATAACCCCAATATATTCTTTGAATTCCCAGTGAGACAATGGCACTGTATAGCAGTAGCAAAAATTGTGGGTGCACGTAACCCCCATATATTCTTTGAATTCCCAGTCAGACAATGGCACTGTATAGCAGTAGCAAAAATTGTGGGTGCACGTAACCCCCATATATTCTTTGAATTCCCAGTCAGACAATGGCACTATATACCAGTAGTAAAAATTGTGGGTGCACATAACCCCAATATATTCTTTGAATTACCAGTCAGAAACTGGCACTATATAGCAGTAGCAAAAGTTGTGGGTGCACATAACCCCAATATAATCTGAATTCCCAGTGAGACAATGGCACTGTATAGCAGTAGCAAAAATTGTGGGTGCACGTAACCCCCATATATTCTTTGAATTCCCAGTCAGACAATGGCACTATATACCAGTAGTAAAAATTGTGGGTGCACATAACCCCAATATATTCTTTGAATTCCCAGTGAGACAATGGCACTGTATAGCAGTAGCAAAAATTGTGGGTGCACGTAACCCCCATATATTCTTTGAATTCCCAGTCAGACAATGGCACTATATACCAGTAGTAAAAATTGTGGGTGCACATAACCCCAATATATTCTTTGAATTACCAGTCAGAAACTGGCACTATATAGCAGTAGCAAAAATTGTGGGTGCACATAACCCCAATATAATCTTTGAATTCCCAGTGAGACAATGGCACTGTATAGCAGTAGCAAAAATTGTGGGTGCACATAACCCCAATATAATCTTTGAATTACCAGTCAGAAACTGGCACTATATAGCAGTAGCAAAAATTGTGGGTGCACATAACCCCAATATAATCTTTGAATTACCAGTCAGAAACTGGCACTATATAGCAGTAGCAAAAATTGTGGGTGCACGTAACCCCCATATATTCTTTGAATTCCCAGTCAGACAATGGCACTATATACCAGTAGTAAAAATTGTGGGTGCACGTAACCCCCATATATTCTTTGAATTCCCAGTCAGACAATGGCACTATATACCAGTAGTAAAAATTGTGGGTGCACATAACCCCAATATATTCTTTGAATTCCAAGTGAGACAATGGCACTGTATAGCAGTAGCAAAAATTGTGGGTGCACGTAACCCCCATATATTCTTTGAATTCCCAGTCAGACAATGGCACTATATACCAGTAGTAAAAATTGTGGGTGCACATAACCCCAATATATTCTTTGAATTACCAGTCAGAAACTGGCACTATATAGCAGTAGCAAAAATTGTGGGTGCACATAACCCCAATATAATCTTTGAATTCCCAGTGAGACAATGGCACTGTATAGCAGTAGCAAAAATTGTGGGTGCACGTAACCCCCATATATTCTTTGAATTCCCAGTCAGACAATGGCACTATATACCAGTAGCAAAAATTGTGGGTGCACGTAACCCCAATATATTCTTTGAATTCCCAGTCAGACAATGGCACTATATACCAGTAGCAAAAATTGTGGGTGTGTATAGCCCCAATTCTATTGCTAGGGGACTTGCAGGGTATTTCTGAGGTGAAGGTGGGGGGGCACACCGTTGGAACGGGGATTTGGGGTGTATATATGGGGTATACGGGAATACACTGTCAGTGTGTTCCATTCAGGATCCTGGGAAAGCTGGGTTGCGGCGATTGAGCCCGTCAGTGCCACGTTACACTGACAAGCTTCTCCCTGGAATTGAAGTTATATGTAAGCCCAATATATTCTTTGAATTCCCAGTCAGACAATGGCACTATATGGCAGTAGCAAAAATAGTGGGTGTATATAGCCCCAATTCTATTGCTAGGGGACTTGCAGGGTATTTCTGGGGTGAAGGTGGGGGGGCACACCGTTGGAACGGGTATCGGGGGTATATATCGGGTATACGGGAATACACTGACAGTGTATTCCATTCAGGATCCGCGGAAAGCTGGGTTGCGGCGATTGAGCCCGTCAGTGCCACGTTACACTGACAAGCTTCTCCCTGGAATTTAGCTCTTATAAGAGCTGTTGGTTGTCTTCTCCTTCCTATCCTAGCCTGTCCCTGCCTACCCAGAATCTAAGCCCTAGCTAACTGGACGGAAACCTCCGTCCCCGGTGAATTGCAAGCTCAGAATGACGCGAAGCTGGGCGTCGCTGTTCTTTTAAATTAGAGGTCACATGTTTTCGGCAGCCAATGGGTTTTGCCTACTTTTTTCAACGTCACCGGTGTCGTAGTTCCTGTCCCACCTACCCTGCGCTGTTATTGGAGCAAAAAAGGCGCCAGGGAAGGTGGGAGGGGAATCGAGTAATGGCGCACTTTACCACGCGGTGTTCGATTTGATTCGAACATGCCGAACAGCCTAATATCCGATCGAACATGAGTTCGATAGAACACTGTTCGCTCATCTCTAGTCGTATCCACACTTGGTGGAAAAAGTCCTCAGTGCAAAGGGTCTTGGAAGTTGTAAAATGAGTGTAAGGGAATTGCAATAGGAGCAATTCCCCAATAGCTGCTGGAGAACCCTGGGGGGAGGTGCACAATAGACAGTGAGCCCTAAGCGGAACCCACCACTGCCCCTACCTGCCTGCCAGTCCTATTCTAAGTAATAGGTGGCAACTGGTCGACAAGCCTTTATAAGTGACAACAGAGAACGAAGACAAGATAAACAACAAGAAAGGAACGTCAGCTAGCCAACAGTCGAGCAACACAGTACAGAATCAAAATCCAATAGAATAGTCAGTAGGGTAAGCCAGACGTTAGAGGTCAGCAATACAGAGCTTAGCAGGGACAAGGTCTAAAGACAGAGTCTCAATAGCCAGCGAATCAGTGTGAGAGGATCTCCTGTATATAGAAAGCCCAGGACCAGCCTTAGACTTGATTGGTAGACTGGCTGTCAGTCACATAGGCTCACACAGTGCAACGAAAAACACTTGGCAATGAATCAAACTAAACTCGCCTAATCCGCTGCAGTGTGGCGCAGCGGAGGGTGGCACAGAGACCCGAACAGGCAGAGATAATACAATTGGTTAAAAACAAGCACATTTTCCAAAAAGTGACAATTTATGAGTATAGAAAATACCAGCGTGGAACCTTTGGAGAAAATGGACAGCACACACACAGAAGGAATAAGATCCAAAGACAAATGGAGGAATAGAAATCATCTCTTTATTGAGATCCAATTGTTGTAGCTATAATATAAACCACAAGGTATTGAAACGTTAGACTGGCCAATGTAGGATTCTAAGTATTACTACTAAGTACAAGCAAATCTGATAAATAAATCACATTGCTCATCTCAAGCGGCCACCTATTAACAAAAGATAGTTCAATACTTTCTCCTTTTGCAAAAAAATATTTTTTATTAAACACAGCCGTCAAATTGGGAGTAATTTAATAAAATAAAGGAAATCCAGAAAATTAAATTTATATTTGACTTAAATAGATTTTTCGACACAATTCGATGGCTTCGTATTTCACTAAAATTAGCCCATTGGAACTAAAATCACAGAAATTCCAATTTGGTAAATTCATATTAGCAGATCTATCAGGATTATTCATTCCCGACATGTCTCCTACCTAATGCATGTTTTATCATTTTTTTACATATATTTCAATGGTTCTGTCTGGATTTTTTTTGCCGTTTGGATGATATGTTGCGCATAGAAGAAACCTGTACGGATATTTGAAGTTGTATCATTGGAATGATGTGTTCTGTGTAATAGTTATGTAGCGTTAGTCACTGCGAGTTATATCATACATTATTCATGTGGCATTCTTTATTACATAAAGACACATCTATCACAGTGAAAAGATCAAGTTCTGAAATGTAAATCATTTACCTCATTACTGACAATTGCAAAATCTCAAGTCAAATAGATCCAGACTTTGTTTATTTAAAGATAAAGGACTGAAATTTTCCCTTAGCGATACATCAATAGGATTGTAGCTCTATGGTATTGATTATGTATTACAAAGTACAAATTAGCATTATTTCCAAGCCAGCCATACATAATGTCCATTAACATCTGAGATATTTTGGCATATTGAGATGGAATGTAACTCATTTCTGTTTTATGAGTTATTAGCTAGCCCTGGCTTTACAACATTATGGCCATTTTCTCCTGGGAAGTAATAATGTCTCTAATTTCCCCTGCGCCGTGTTCTTGTGTTGCCTCTTACATAACAATAGATAAGCAGTTATTTTTAGATATTTGCTGATATAATAATGGTAGTGGTAGTATCGATCGTAGGGTTTATGTCAGTAACGTGAAGGGCATGTATTATAGATATGTATCCTCGGATATCCTACTAATATTATAAATCTTAAAGTTTAGAGATGAGCAAATAGTAAAATGTCCAAGGTTCAATATTCGTTTCGAGTAGCCCCTCAATATTCGACTACGCAAATCGACTATCGAACCCTATTATAGTCTATGGGGGGGAAATTCTCGTTTCAGGGGTAGGCAACGTTCGATCAAATTATACTTATTAAGTCCACGAGTGAGGGTCGGGCTGGATCCTCCGAGCAGTCTTCTCCTTGCAGTGTCCCCACGGCATCTTCCAGCTCTGAATTCACTCTGCCAGGCAATGGGCCTGGGCAGAGCCGACTGCGCTTGCCCGCACTACAAGCAGACATGCGCAGTCGGCTCTGCCCAGGCCTGATGCCTGGCAGAGTGAATGAAGAGCCGGAAGACGCCGCGGGGAAGCTGCACGGAGAAGACTTCTAAAGGAAGGAGAAGAACCAGCGTTGATTGGCCGACTGTATAGCATTCAGCCAATCAATGCTGGTTCTGCATCGAAGTTTTACATTCGAACAGCGAGTGGTACTCGATCGAGTACGAGTATTTCGAATACCGTAGTATTCGATCGAATACCTACTCGATCGAGTACTACTCGCTCATCTTTATTAAAGTTTGTATGTTTGTGTGTTTGTTACTCGACACAAAAACAGCTGAATGGATTTAGCTGAACTTGGCACACAGATTGTAACCTTGATTAACACACAGTCTACTTCTTATCGCAGTAAATGACATGGCTTCATGACTGTTATGAATTTATGTTCATATACTATATTACTCTGCTGTTACTTGCAGCAGTATCTCAGCTATTTTGAGTTTGATGATAAAGCCAGGTCTGTTATATCTCTGTGTACACACAGCTAACACTGAGTCCATTGTGTACATGCATTTGCATATTATCAGATCTGCTGCAGGCAGTGCTCACACACTGGATGGGAAAACCCCTTTCATCCAAATTGGCAGTTTGCTACTTTTAAACAGCAAAAAAGTCAATGGTACCGCACACTCTAAAATTATATGTGGTGCTAGCGAAAAAAGGTCCTTCGACCCAAATATACTAGTGAAAATAGATTTTGCTGCACACACTGTTTTGTGATCAAAGGAATATACTTATACTGATCCTGCTACCACACTAGATCGCGTCTGATGAAGGTCTAAGGACCGAAACGTCATATCCAATTGATCTAGCCTGTCTTTCTATGCCAATATTTTGCATTGTGTCAAAAGGCGTTAACTACAGTTAGGGCCAGAAATATTTGGACAGTGACACAATTTTCGCGAGTTGGGCTCTGCATGCCACCACATTGGTTTTGAAATGAAACCTCTACAACAGAATTCAAGTGCAGATTGTAACGTTTAATTTGAAGGGTTGAACAAAAATATCTGATAGAAAATGTAGGAATTGTACACATTTCTTTACAAACACTCCACATTTTAGGAGCTCAAAAGTAATTGGACAAATAAACATAACCCAAACAAAATATTTTTTTTTTCAATATTTTGTTTGCGAATCCTTTGGAGGCAATCACTGCCTTAAGTTTGGAACCCATGGACATCACCAAACGCTGGGTTTCCTCCTTCTTAATGCTTTGCCAGGCCTTTACAGCAGCAGCCTTCAGGTCTTGCTTGTTTGTGGGTCTTTCCGCCTTAAGTCTGGATTTGAGCAAGTGAAATGCATGCTCAATTGGGTTAAGATCTGGTGATTGACTTGGCCATTGCAGAATGTTCCACTTTTTTGCACTCATGAACTCCTGGGTAGCTTTGGCTGTATGCTTGGGGTCATTGTCCATCTGTACTATGAAGCGCCGTCCGATCGACTTGGCAGCATTTGGCTGAATCTGGGCTGAAAGTATATCCCGGTACACTTCAGAATTCATCCGGCTACTCTTGTCTGCTGTTATGTCATCAATAAACACAAGTGACCCAGTGCCATTGAAAGCCATGCATGCCCATGCCATCACGTTGCCTCCACCATGTTTTACAGAGGATGTGGTGTGCCTTGGATCATGTGCCGTTCCCTTTCTTCTCCAAACATTTTTCTTCCCATCATTCTGGTACAGGTTGATCTTTGTCTCATCTGTCCATAGAATACTTTTCCAGAACTGAGCTGGCTTCTTGAGGTGTTTTTCAGCAAATTTAACTCTGGCCTGTCTATTTTTGGAATTGATGAATGGTTTGCATCTAGATGTGAACCCTTTGTATTTACTTTCATGGAGTTTTCTCTTTACTGTTGACTTAGAGACAGATACACCTACTTCACTGAGAGTGTTCTGGACTTCAGTTGATGTTGTGAACGGGTTCTTCTTGACCAAAGAAAGTATGCGGCGATCATCCACCACTGTTGTCATCCGTGGACGCCCAGGCCTTTTTGAGTTCCCAAGCTCACCAGTCAATTCCTTTTTTCTTAGAATGTACCCGACTGTTGATTTTGCTACTCCAAGCATGTCTGCTATCTCTCTGATGGATTTTTTCTTTTTTTTCAGCCTCAGGATGTTCTGCTTCACCTCAATTGAGAGTTCCTTTGAGCGCATGTTGTCTGGTCACAGCAACAGCTTCCAAATGCAAAACCACACACCTGGAATCAACCCCAGACCTTTTAACTACTTCATTGATTACAGGTTTACGAGGGAGACGCCTTCAGAGTTAATTGCAGCCCTTAGAGTCCATTGTCCAATTACTTTTGGTCCCTTGAAAAAGAGGAGGCTATGCATTACAGAGCTATGATTCCTAAACCCTTTCTCCGATTTGGATGTGGAAACTTTCATATTGCAGCTGGGAGTGTGCACTTTCAGCCCATATTGTATATATAATTGTATTTCTGAACATGTTTTAGTAAACAGCTAAAATAACAAAACTTGTGTCACTGTCCAAATATTTCTGGCCCTAACTGTATATTGTAAAATAAATCTCTATATTCCTTTGATCACAAAACAGTGTGTGTTAGGAGTATTTTGGTTCATTGCTTTCTATTTTTCTTACCTGGGGATTTTTTGGCTGCGCGGTGTCTGGGGTGGCATCCTGGCGCTGCGGGGTTGTCCTGTCGTGGGTATTGGTGCACACCTTCTGACTTGCACGCGCGCACTGTTGGTAGGCAGCTTTATCTCCTGGTTGATTAGTCTGTCCTCCCATTTGCACCTGGGAGGAGTGGTCTCTACTCTGTATTTAAACCCATGCCTCCCATGGTTCTGTGCTGAGTGTCTCTTTTACAGTGCTAGGCCTTAGCAGGAGGAGTAGGTGGTTATCTGGGATAGAGGAAGTTCCGTGGTTGGTTTTTGGGAGGTTTGGGTGAACGAGTTGGTTTGTGAGTTTTCCCTTCTGTGTTCACCAATCCTCCCTCCGTGTATAATTGACTGTGTGAGTGAATTGCCTTATCCTTTGATTTCTACTCAGTTTCCCTGTGTTTGTTTCCTAGTGTAAGGTACCTTCCCATATTGGTTTGGGGGAATCCTTTCCCACATTTTTCCTGTGTGCTGCTTGTGTTGTTAGTCAGCGCACACCCTTGTCAGTCCCTGTCAGTAGCAGCTTCACTTGTTCGTTAGGGGTGACCCCTTTAGTCTCCAGTCCCTAGAGATCTTATAGGGCATTCCTTCTCCCACTTCCCTCTAGGCCTACGGTGTCAGTGAGAGAGGAGCCGTCGGGGTCAGGCTTAGCCTGAGTACAGCCGACCCACACCCGTGAGGCAGGGACCGGGATAGCTAGTGGGAGTAGTGCAGGGCGAGATTTCCTACTGCTTTTCCTTAGCCCCGTTGCAGCTACCTGGACTGACATAACAGTGTGTACAGCAAAATCTATTTTCACTGCTGCTTTTAAACATGCCAGGAAAAAGAAAATCTAATTTGTCGCAAAATTATAAAACAACGAGAGCTATGAAGGTAGCCAGAAGTCACAGAGTTCTCCTCAAACAGAGCTGAGGGGGATCATCAATGTCAACAACACACTCATTATATGACCTCCCAGCCAGCTGCTGAGATGCTGGAACAATCACAGGCATGGCACGAGGAACAAGTTCAGCAGCAGGATAGCTTGAGAGCTGCCGAAACACCAGAGCAGGGGAACCATTGATGGAAGCAATTTGCTGAATATAGGTGTATCATCAACACCAACAACATGCAGACAAAGCTGTGGGCAGAGGCTAGTATTTTTATAAAGCTTATGGGGGCTGTAGTGGATTAAAAATGTGGAAAAAAATAAAATAAAAAACATTCATTTGTTTGATCCTAACAACACCAAAGACACAGCTTCAATGGTCCTCACTAGAGATGACCTATCAGCTCATGACAAAGCTTTTAAGTTTTCCAAAAATGTTGGGTTTGCCCTAACCTGAAATTCTTTGGATTCACCTTCAACAAATTATTATTTTCCTATGGGATCTGTTTAGACTCCAGATTATTATAATCGAAGGCCCCAGGGAGGTATGTACAACTAATCAACATCTTTGCTGCAATGTCCATTCTTCTCTCCAGGTCTCATCCAGAATCTTGGGTCAAGTGGGGCAACTCATAAAGTCAGTGCACCCCATTGCTGATGTCATCCAGGCTAGAAGATGTTGGTTGGGAGAGCATGAACTGTTTATTAATTTTCTGCACCTCCTCCGAGTCTCTGACTATTATATCCTGGGGTCTGTAGAGACCCCGAAGTATAATAATAGCACTTCAGGTTGTTCAGTCCAATAAAAACATGCAGACAAACCTCGTGTATATTAGCAAGATAAATTTTGGAAGCTTCACACATCACTAGTTCCATCTGATCTTTGTCTACTGACCTAATAGTAACTTTATAAAGATCCATGTGATTGCTTCAGTAACTACAGGTCTCTGTGGTCTCCTGCCATACATGTTAGTATCACCACTAGGGTTGAACCGATCTTGAGATTTTGAAGATCGATTTTAAAATCCGATTTCCGATAATTTTCCAGCCGATCTCGACGCCGATCGTGAAATTTGCTCAATCACCGATCAGAATCCGATCTTTTCCGATCCCGATCCTCTCCGATCCCGATCCTCAACCCTAGTCAATGCTTTTCTATGGGAAAAGTCACTTTTTGGGTTGAGCCGATCTTGAGATAACCCCTGATCTCGATCCCGCTGGGAAAGATCGGGTCGGAATTCCAATCTCGATCGAGAAATTTACTCGATCGCCGATCGGAATCCGATCTTTTCCGATCCCGATCGCTCAACCCTAATCACCACTAAGTGGCAAGAAAGTAAACACAGACTAGTGGTGACTACCATGGTGTTCCATACTCTCACTGCTCTTACTATAAACAATCCCTCCCCATGTTCATGATAAAACCTTATTTCCTCTAGACGTAGAGGATTCCCCCTGGTCATGGTTACAGATGGAAAGATCTCCGTATAGTCCATAGATATATCTGTATATTTGTACATTGTATCGATCCATTGGATTCATTCATTAGATGGATTTTTATATCGCACACAATAACATCCTCACTTTTTTTCTATGAGTCCAGAGAACTTCATTTACTGTATATAGTAGAAAATAATTTGTAGGAATACTTCAGCATATTACGCTTCCTGCAAACATCGAATGACCGAGCAGAAATTGTGGCTACTTGTGTTGAACAGGACCCCATATATTATAGGAATAATTGAAACTCAGTAACAAGAACACCGACATAAAGGTTATTGTTGTGAGAGGAGGGCGTCATAAAATACCTGGATACCAGTAGTGACTCATTGTTTCGGCAGATGATCCATCTCTAAATATATCTGTAGACGAAGTACCTGGCATGAATGAAGATAAATCTTTTATATTTTGAGACATCCTGCCAGAATTACGTGAAATATGATATATTATAGATTGATTTTTATTAGAGATGAGCGAACACTAAAATGTTCGAGGTTCGAAATTCGATTCGAACAGCCGCTCACTGTTCGAGTGTTCGAATGGGTTTCGAACCCCATTATAGTCTATGGGGAACATAAACTCGTTAAGGGGGAAACCCAAATTCGTGTCTGGAGGGTCACCAAGTCCACTATGACACCCCAGGAAATGATACCAACACCCTGGAATGACACTGGGACAGCAGGGGAAGCATGTCTGGGGGCATAAAAGTCACTTTATTTCATGGAAATCCCTGTCAGTTTGCGATTTTCGCAAGCTAACTTTTCCCCATAGAAATGCATTGGCCAGTGCTGATTGGCCAGAGTACGGAACTCGACCAATCAGCGCTGGCTCTGCTGGAGGAGGCGGAGTCTAAGATAGCTCCACACCAGTCTCCATTCAGGTCCGACCTTAGACTCCGCCTCCTCCGGCAGAGCCAGCGCTGATTGGCCGAAGGCTGGCCAATGCATTCCTATGCGAATGCAGACTTAGCAGTGCTGAGTCAGTTTTGCTCAACTACACATCTGATGCACACTCGGCACTGCTACATCAGATGTAGCAATCTGATGTAGCAGAGCCGAGGGTGCACTAGAACCCCTGTGCAAACTCAGTTCACGCTAATAGAATGCATTGGCCAGCGCTGATTGGCCAATGCATTCTATTAGCCCGATGAAGTAGAGCTGAATGTGTGTGCTAAGCACACTCATTCAGCACTGCTTCATCACGCCAATACAATGCATTAGCCAGTGCTGATTGGCCAGAGTACGGAATTCGGCCAATCAGCGCTGGCCAATGCATTCTATTAGCCCGATGAAGTAGAGCTGAATGTGTGTGCTAAGCACACACATTCAGCACTGCTTCATCACGCCAATACAATGCATTAGCCAGTGCTGATTGGCCAGAGTACGGAATTCGGCCAATCAGCGCTGGCTCTGCTGGAGGAGGCGGAGTCTAAGGTCAGACCTGAATGGAGACTGGTGTGGAGCGAACTTAGACTCCGCCTCCTCCAGCAGAGCCAGCGCTGATTGGCCGAATTCCGTACTCTGGCCAATCAGCGCTGGCCAATGCATTCTATTAGCCCGATGAAGTAGAGCTGAATGTGTGTGCTAAGCACACACATTCAGCACTGCTTCATCACGCCAATACAATGCATTAGCCAGTGCTGATTGGCCAGAGTACGGAATTCGGCCAATCAGCGCTGGCTCTGCTGGAGGAGGCGGAGTCTAAGATCGCTCCACACCAGTCTCCATTCAGGTCCGACCTTAGACTCCGCCTCTTCCGGCAGAGCCAGCGCTGATTGGCCGAAGGCTGGCCAATGCATTCCTATGCGAATGCAGACTTAGCAGTGCTGAGTCAGTTTTGCTCAACTACACATCTGATGCACACTCGGCACTGCTACATCAGATGTAGCAATCTGATGTAGCAGAGCCGAGGGTGCACTAGAACCCCTGTGCAAACTCAGTTCACGCTAATAGAATGCATTGGCCAGCGCTGATTGGCCAATGCATTCTATTAGCCCGATGAAGTAGAGCTGAATGTGTGTGCTAAGCACACACATTCAGCACTGCTTCATCACGCCAATACAATGCATTAGCCAGTGCTGATTGGCCAGAGTACGGAATTCGGCCAATCAGCGCTGGCTCTGCTGGAGGAGGCGGAGTCTAAGGTCGGACCTGAATGGAGACTGGTGTGGAGCGCATTGGCCAGCGCTGATTGGCCAGAGTACGGAACTCGACCAATCAGCGCTGGCTCTGCTGGAGGAGGCGGAGTCTAAGATCGCTCCACACCAGTCTCCATTCAGGTCCGACCTTAGACTCCGCCTCCTCCAGCAGAGCCAGCGCTGATTGGCCGAATTCCGTACTCTGGCCAATCAGCGCTGGCCAATGCATTCTATTAGCCCGATGAAGTAGAGCTGAATGTGTGTGCTAAGCACACACATTCAGCACTGCTTCATCACGCCAATACAATGCATTAGCCAGTGCTGATTGGCCAGAGTACGGAATTCGGCCAATCAGCGCTGGCTCTGCTGGAGGAGGCGGAGTCTAAGATCGCTCCACACCAGTCTCCATTCAGGTCCGACCTTAGACTCCGCCTCTTCCGGCAGAGCCAGCGCTGATTGGCCGAAGGCTGGCCAATGCATTCCTATGCGAATGCAGACTTAGCAGTGCTGAGTCAGTTTTGCTCAACTACACATCTGATGCACACTCGGCACTGCTACATCAGATGTAGCAATCTGATGTAGCAGAGCCGAGGGTGCACTAGAACCCCTGTGCAAACTCAGTTCACGCTAATAGAATGCATTGGCCAGCGCTGATTGGCCAATGCATTCTATTAGCCCGATGAAGTAGAGCTGAATGTGTGTGCTAAGCACACACATTCAGCACTGCTTCATCACGCCAATACAATGCATTAGCCAGTGCTGATTGGCCAGAGTACGGAATTCGGCCAATCAGCGCTGGCTCTGCTGGAGGAGGCGGAGTCTAAGGTCGGACCTGAATGGAGACTGGTGTGGAGCGCATTGGCCAGCGCTGATTGGCCAGAGTACGGAACTCGACCAATCAGCGCTGGCTCTGCTGGAGGAGGCGGAGTCTAAGATCGCTCCACACCAGTCTCCATTCAGGTCCGACCTTAGACTCCGCCTCCTCCAGCAGAGCCAGCGCTGATTGGCCGAATTCCGTACTCTGGCCAATCAGCACTGGCTAATGCATTGTATTGGCGTGATGAAGCAGTGCTGAATGTGTGTGCTTAGCACACACATTCAGCTCTACTTCATCGGGCTAATAGAATGCATTGGCCAATCAGCGCTGGCCAATGCATTCTATTAGCGTGAACTGAGTTTGCACAGGGGTTCTAGTGCACCCTCGGCTCTGCTACATCAGATTGCTACATCTGATGTAGCAGTGCCGAGTGTGCATCAGATGTGTAGTTGAGCAAAACTGACTCAGCACTGCTAAGTCTGCATTCGCATAGGAATGCATTGGCCAGCCTTCGGCCAATCAGCGCTGGCTCTGCCGGAGGAGGCGGAGTCTAAGGTCGGACCTGAATGGAGACTGGTGTGGAGCGATCTTAGACTCCGCCTCCTCCAGCAGAGCCAGCGCTGATTGGTCGAGTTCCGTACTCTGGCCAATCAGCGCTGGCCAATGCATTCTATTAGCCCGATGAAGTAGAGCTGAATGTGTGTGCTTAGCACACACATTCAGCTCTACTTCATCAGGCTAATAGAATACATTGGCCAATCAGCGCTGGCCAATGCATTCTATTAGCTTGATGAAGCAGAGTGTGCACAAGGGTTCAAGCGCACCCTCGGCTCTGATGTAGCAGAGCCGAGGGTGCACAAGGGTTCAAGTGCACCCTCGGCTCTCCTACATCAGAGCCGAGGGTGCGCTTGAACCCTTGTGCAGCCTCGGCTCTGCTACATCAGAGCCGAGGGTGCGCTTGAACCCTTGTGCACACTCTGCTTCATCAAGCTAATAGAATGCATTGGCCAGCGCTGATTGGCCAGAGTACGGAATTCGGCCAATCAGCGCTGGCCAATGCATCCCTATGGGAAAAAGTTTATCTCACAAAAATCACAATTACACACCCGATAGAGCCCCAAAAAGTTATTTTTAATAACATTCCCCCCTAAATAAAGGTTATCCCTAGCTATCCCTGCCTGTACAGCTATCCCTGTCTCATAGTCACAAAGTTCACATTCTCATATGACCCGGATTTGAAATCCACTATTCGTCTAAAATGGAGGTCACCTGATTTCGGCAGCCAATGACTTTTTCCAATTTTTTTCAATGCCCCCAGTGTCGTAGTTCCTGTCCCACCTCCCCTGCGCTGTTATTGGTGCAAAAAAGGCGCCAGGGAAGGTGGGAGGGGAATCGAATTTTGGCGCACTTTACCACGTGGTGTTCGATTCGATTCGAACATGGCGAACACCCTGATATCCGATCGAACATGTGTTCGATAGAACACTGTTCGCTCATCTCTAATTTTTATATAACTATCTCTACATAAGACCTTTTATGCTTTTGCATGCCCTGAGATTGTTGTTATTTTATTATGCTAACGCGGGGTTTGCTTTCATTACAAATAAAATTTATATCATCATAACAGGAATAAAGGCTCAAACTGTATTTGGTGAGGCTTTGAGGAATAGTTAAGGGATTATTTGCTTTAGCAACTTCTTTCTATAGACCATATTAGGACTAGAGAGGAACAAACCATTCAGAATGAACCAAATTCATCCTGAGTTCTCTAAAACTTTTGGGGTTTGCTATCCACAACCCACTATTATACTTCGGATTTTCTTTAGTCTCCCAGAGTATAGTAAGCGAAGGCTCAGGGGAGGTGTGGAAACATAACAAATACACTGTCTATCAATAAGTATTTGGACCCCTGTGCTAGAATAGCAAAACAACATTTCTTCATACACAATAGTTGGTAGAGCCCAGCAGATGCTTCCTTACGGATGGTATTGATCAACACAATACTCCCGGATGCCTGGTGACACTCCTGGTGTATGTGAGCCATCGGTTGGGTGCAGTTTCTCTGGCCAACACTCATCGGTCTATATCTCCTAGTTTTGGGGGTCTGCCGTCTTGTGGCACATTGCGACAATCACCATTCACCTTCCACTTCGTGATCACATAGGCCACTGTTGATTTGGGGTAATTCAGTTCACTTGCTATGTCCCTTAAGGATCGACCATTTCAGTGATACCCCACATTTACCCCTTTCTCGAAATTGGACAACTCTGCACTTCATGGCATTTGGAATGCGACTAATGCCAATGCACTAATGCCAATGCTGTTTCCTATTTAACGGCTGAAGGCGTGACGCACATCACGACCGCAGATATCTTCATTTGCATGGGTGTCCAAATATTTATTGGTAGACAGTGTAGTTAGTGTACGTTCACAAATGTCAGTTCCTTTAGTATCAGGTTTTTTATCCCTGAATTCATTACAACTAATACCAAAACTAATGCAAAAATGCATCGATTGTCATCAGGCTGTTTTACAAATTTCTACTCCAAAACCATAAGTTGTCATCACCAGTTGTCATCAGTTTTTCCATGAAAAGGTAGTAGTATCCCCTCAAATCCAATTCCTCCATCTGACCTCCCGATGTCAGCTAGAATCAAGTGGCTTTCACTGGGACAAAGAACAATATGGAGTCCCACATTAACAGGTTGGAAAAACCCATGTTTTTTAGGCCTTCCTAACCTAATTATTCTAGCCTGCAGCTGCCCCACTACACAAGCATCTCTAGATAGTTGCATACTAGACCGTACCTGGCTCTTCCCAGTAGGTTTTGTGGCGCTGGTGGATACTAGGATAATAAAGAGGTAGGAGTTAGTGGTAACCTTTTTACTGGCTAATATTAAGCTCCACCTTAGTAAATAATACAGCTGTCCGTTATTTAGGTGGTAATAATGTATTTAAAAAACAAAAACACACATTGAATTTTTTATTGAAATAAAAACTCCCACACACATCCATCTTTGTCTGTTTTATAGAAATGGGGGGGAAAAAAGTGATTATAGAGGGTCTTAGGCTCAGGCCACAATCCTGGATGAAAGAACCCAACCACTTCTCATTGTGATATCTAGTTCTTATTGGGTGTCCTTCAGCGATAAAGGGGTTTTTCTTACCTGAGAGCCCCTTTAGGTCATATGCAAATATTCATTGTAGAATTCTCTAAATCTCATCAAGCAAACAGTTAATACAACAGAGCCTCATCGCCACTGTCTGAGTAAGCCAGGCTTAAATATATTGTACAATATTCTCTCTCTTCGTGTTACTTGTCTACTTTATGGCTGAATAATTAATACAAAATATTCCATATTTATAAAAGTTTTAACTATCCAAGTTATGCTTTTTCTGTGAAAATCTAACCTTCACATGACATTGCATTCGGGCTCATTTAGACGACTAAATTTGAATAGAAAAAAAAATGTTGCTGTGACCTCAATGGTTTCTGGGTTTTTTTTTGTTTTGTTTTTTAAATACATATTATGGGATAATATTAATGTCTTTACAGCTAAGTGAAAAAGTAATGAACTTTAATCTTTTATACTCTGAGGAACAAAAGCGTAACAATGTTCTGAACTTTTGACTTTCAGGCTCCAGATTGCACCATACACTACATCTTGGAACGTGAGACCACCATCATTTTATGGGCCTCATATCTTGGCCATCTCATACAAAAATTGGACTTGGAACTACTTAGCATCCTCTATTATCAGAACCTCCCACGCTCGTATACAAGACTTCTCCCGAGCTGCACCACTTCTCTGGAATGCTCTACCCCGGACAATCAGATTAACTCCCAATTTCTACAGCTTCAAACGCAAACTAAAGACGCATCTTTTCAGACAGGCCTATCACAATGTCTAACGTAAACTCTTAACCTTCCTCTGTCCCCGCTCCCACATTTCCCCACACGATATGATGTCATCTCAGGATAACTTTATCTGTCCAAGCTCCATCCACATGTTAAAGGACACGACTGTTGATGGCTCATAAAGTTTTATGTTTGTGTAATGACAGTCACCTCTATTACAAAAGTGTCTGACCCCTGTATAAGCAATGCTGCCCCTGCTACCTCTTGTGTCACCCCCTCTCTACCTCATAGATTGTAAGCTCTTGCAAGCAGGGCCCTCAGTCCCATTGCGTGAAATGACTTTCTTTGTAATGTATCTGTCTGTATTTCAACCCTACAAATTGTACAGCACTGCGGAATATGTTGGCACTATAGAAATAAAATTTATTATTATTATTAGCATGTTATTAGTTATGCAGATTCCTTTCATGTAACTATATTTTTACCGTTTTGCTCCTAATCCTAAAAAATCTTTCTCTTCTTGTGTACTGCACATTATAACCTGTTCTCACATTCCCTTATAGCTCAGTGTATTGTTGGATCGGTTCCCAAGTGAATGGTCAGTTGTTGATATCGAGGAACAACCATGAAGAAGATTTCTCAAAAACATAGCCCCTTGGCAACCCATGAGGTAATAGTACCTCATGGATGTCTGGTGCTTAAGGACCAATGAGGTACTATTACCTCATGGACATAAACAGTCTCCGTGTCTAAAGACAAGGAAACTTTAAGAAGGTTACTGCTGTCCATGACAGCAGACAACATTCTTTATATGAATCGGGAGGTTTAACCCCCTCCCTGCCATGTAGATCGCTGCAATTGACCGATCAATTCAGATCATTCAATTTCAGCTTGCTGGCAAAGATCGGCGCAGATCATTGGATCTGTGCCGACAGGTTAATGTAAAAGTGATAGAGATTGGTGCTGTGCATAGCACCAATTGCTGTCGAGTGTTTGGGGGGGGTGTACAGTTGTGCCACCCCCCAGATGTCGCGATTGGTTGACTTGCATCTGTCACAGCAAATCAACCAATCGCAGGCTTGTAGGGCAGGGTAAATGCCAGGTCACTGCTTTGCTCACGTCAGTTCCCCCGGGAATTTGAGCAGAGCAGACCTCCTGTGAGCCGTCTCTCTGTGCGATTGTCTGTTACCTGCGTTACCACTGCGATTCTTGCATCTGTCACCAGCAGATTCTTGCATCAGACCTCCAGCCGTCCTTCACGTGTGCCAGACGTGTTTATCCATCCCAAATCTCCCAGATCTCTGCCCCGTCTCATCCCATCACCTCCCTCCCTCCCTCCCCTCCCCCCTCCCCTCCCTGCCCTCACCACCCTTTCCTGACCAAATTGAACGTCTGGCACTGCACCTTTACATCTGTGCAGATCATCCCCCCTCCTTGCTAGCTACTGGTGAATTTCACCTTACCAGCAGATTTTTTTTTAGGGGGGAAAGCCCTTTTTGGCTATTCTCAGTTTTTTCTAGTTAGTGGAAAAAATATAGATACATCTCTGTCTATATTTTTTTCTGTTCAATTTTAGTTAGAAGAAAGGAACTTTTTTTTTTACGCTGAGCACTGATCAGTAACAAATTAACGTTACTAATCAGATCTATACTTTTTGGCGCAGTTTTTTTCTAGTTGGTGGAAAAAATATAGATACATCTCTGTCTATATTTTTTTCTGTTCAATTTTAGTTAGAAGAAAGGATCTCTTTTTTTTTTTTTTTCTTTTTGCTAAACTCTGTGCACTGATCAGTAACAAGTAAACGTTACTGATCCCATCTGTACTTTTTGGCACAGGTTTTTTTTTCCTCTAATAGTAGTTAGAATATCTGTATTCTAAATTTTAGCTAGAAGAGAAGGGTTTCTTTCTTTTCTTTTTTTTTTTACATAAAATACACGTGTTAAAGCACAACACACACACCACACTTTGATTTTCAATAAAGTTTCAAGAAATAAAGTTACTCAAGTAAAACACCACACACACACAAAAATGTCCCAACAGTCCCAATCATCCCAAAGAAGGTTTTCAGTAGAAGAGGCGTACGCCATACTGGCCTCTGACACTGATACCGCTAGTGAGGGAGAAGAGGAAAATGCCCCATTCCTTTATTTTTCCTCTTCTTCCTCCTCCTCCTCCTCCTCATCCAGTGATGAGCAACCCCAAAGGAGGCGCCCCAGAACAATTGCTGATTTAGTTGCCACACCTGTAGAGCCCATGTGGACGCCAGCCCCAGAAAATTTAGAACCTCAGCTTCCTGACTTTGTAGCCCGGTCAGGAATACAAATTGAGACTGAGGGCTTCAGAGAAATTGACTTTTTCAAAATCTTTTTCTCTGATGAGTTTGTAGAATTGATGGTGGCTCACACTAATTTATACGCCCAACAATTCATAGAACGAAACGCCACCTCTTCCTATGCCAGGCCCCAGAACTGGACCCCAGTAAATGCAGCAGAAATGAAGATTTTCTGGGGTCTTATTCTGCATATGGGCATAGTGAAAAAACCTAAAATTCGTCAGTATTGGAGTACAGATGTATTGTACAACACTCCAATCCATCGAATGGCTATGTCCAGGAAGCGGTTTGAAAGCATCCTAAAATTCCTTCATTACAATGATAATTCCCAGTGCCTGCCCCAAGATGCTCCAAATTTTGACCGCTTATACAAAGTTAGGCCAGTCATTAACCACTTTAGCACCAAATTTGCAGAGTCCTACATCCCTGATCAGAACATTGCAATTGATGAGTCTCTGATCAGTTTCAAAGGGAGGCTAAAATTCCGCCAATACTTGCCCAGTAAGCGGGCACGGTATGGCATTAAAATGTACAAGCTGTGTGAGAGCAGCTCAGGATACACTTATAAATTTAGGGTGTATGAAGGAAGGGACACAAGGATTGAGCCCCCAGACTGCCCCCCAATCCTAGGAGTTAGTGGGAAAATAGTGTGGGATTTGCTGCACCCACTGCTGGACAAGGGTTATCACCTTTATGTGGATAACTTTTACACCAGCATCCCACTCTTTAGGTCCCTGAGTTCCAGAGGAACTGCAGCTTGTGGGACTGTGCGCAGAAATCAAAGAGGCCTCCCTAGGGCACATATTGCGCAGCCCCTCAGAAAGGGTGAGAGTAGTGCCGTCTGCAATGAAAATATGCTGCTGGTCAAGTATAAGGACAAGAGGGATGTCCTTGTACTGACCACAATTCATGGCAGCGGCAGCACCTCTGTCCCTGTGCGTGGCACCAGTACCACTGTCTCCAAGCCAGACTGCATCCTGGCATACAATAGGTACATGGGAGGGGTTGATCTATCTGATCAAGTCCTAAAGCCCTACAGTGCCATGAGAAAAACAAGTAAGTGGTACAAAAAGCTGGCCGTGCACATGGTTCAGATGGCATTGTATAACTCTTACGTGCTATCACGATGTGCAGGCCACACAGGAACTTTCCTTGAGTTTCAGGAGACAATTATCAAGATCCTGATATTTGGGGACCTAGAAGTGCCAGGCCCCAGTACTTCTGAAACTCAAGGTTCCCGTATAGTACCAGGGCAACATTTTCCCGGTGAAATCCCCCAAACTGCAAAGAAAGGGAAAAGCCAAAAAAGATGCAGAGTGTGTTACAAAAGAGGAATAAGTAAATACACCACGTATCAGTGTGACACCTGCCCTGATAAACCTGGCCTGTGCATAAAGGAGTGCTTTAGATTATTCCACACTTCCATGGAATATTAATTTTAGAATTTATTTTCCATGGAATATCGCCTCCTTATACCATCACGTACTCTGCAAAGATTTACTTTCATCCGGTTATGCAATAATTTCTGGAAACTAAATTATTGTCATACGAGTTGCATCCAAATGTTTGCTATGCATCTTGGTAATTTTTTAAGGGGTGTAATTTAACACTGAAGTCACTGAACTCAAGGGGTCTAGTTTCCAAAATGGGGTCACATTTTGGGGGGCTTTCACTTTTTTGGCACTTCAAGGCCTCTGCAAATGTGACATGGTAGCTAAAATCAATTACAGCCAAATTTACCCTCCAACTATTGTTCTCTCCCACTGTGTGACCATACATCACTTTACGTCCACATGTGGGGCATTTCTGTAGTTGGGAGAAAATGCTTGACAATTTGTGGAGTGCATTTTCTCTTTTAACCCCTTGTGGAAATGCAAAATTTGGGGTTAAAGCAACATTTTATTGTAAAAAAGGAAATTTTCCATTTTCACATCCCAATAGTTAATTATTTTTTGCAACTCCTATAGGGTCCAAGTGTTAACTATGCCGCTTAATAATTTTCCTGAGGGGTCTAGTTTCCAAAATGGGGTCACATTTTTGGGGGTTTTCACTGTTTTGCCACTTCAAGGCCTCTGCAAATGTGACATGGTAGCTAAAATCAATTACAGCCAAATTTACCCTCCAACTATTGTTCTCTCCCACTGTGTGACCATACATCACTTTACGTCCACATGTGGGGCATTTCTGTAGTTGGGAGAAAATGCTTGACAATTTGTGGGGTGCATTTTCTCTTTTAACCCCTTGTGGAAATGCAAAATTTGGGGTTAAAGCAACATTTTAGAGCAAAAAATGTTACTTTTCCTTTTGTTGGGCCAATTCTGCTACACTCCTGTAGGGTCAAAGGGCTCACTATACCCCTTGATAAATTCCTTGAGGGGTCTAGTTTCCAAAATGGGGTGACATTTTGGGGGTTTCCACTGTTTTGGCACCTTGGGGGCTCTGCAAACGGGACATGGTGCCTGAAAAGGATTGTAGCAAAATCTGGCCTACAAAATCAAATTAGCGCTCCATCCGCTCTGAGAGCGACCGTGTGCCCGTACATTAGGGTACCAGCACATATGGGGTATTGTCGTGTTCGGGAGAAACTGTGGAACAAAATGTGGGGTGCAATTTTTCCTTTAACCCCTTGTGAAGATGAAAAATTTGGGGCTACAGTGACATTTTATTATAAAAAAAGTAATTTTTCATTTTCACATCTCAATGGTAAAAAAATCTGTGAAACACCTGTAGGGTCCAAGTGCTCACTATACCCCTTGATAAATTCCTTGAGGGGTCTAGTTTCCAAAATGGGGTCATTTGTGGGGGGTTTCCACTGTTCTGGCACTTCATGGGCTCTCCAAATGCAACATGGTGCCTGAAACACATTCCAGCTAAATTTGCCCTCCAAAATCCCAATAGCGCTCCTTCCGCTCTGGACCTCACAGCGTGCCCATAGATCATTTTACATCCACATATGGGGCATTTCTGTAGTTGGGAGAAAATGCTTGACAATTTGTGGGGTGCATTTTCTCTTTTAACCCCTTGTGGAAATGCAAAATTTGGGGTTAAAGCAACATTTTAGAGCAAAAAATGTTACTTTTCCTTTTGTTGGGCCAATTCTGCTACACTCCTGTAGGGTCAAAGGGCTCACTATACCCCTTGATAAATTCCTTGAGGGGTCTAGTTTCCAAAATGGGGTGACATTTTGGGGGTTTCCACTGTTTTGGCACCTTGGGGGCTCTGCAAACGGGACATGGTGCCTGAAAAGGATTGTAGCAAAATCTGGCCTACAAAATCAAATTAGCGCTCCATCCGCTCTGAGAGCGACCGTGTGCCCGTACATTAGGGTACCAGCACATATGGGGTATTGTCGTGTTCGGGAGAAATTGTGTAACAATATGTGCAGTGCAGTTTCTCCTTTAACCCTTAGTAAATGTGTAAATTCTAGGGCTAAATGAATTTATTAGTGACAGAAATTGAAAAATGTAAATTTGACCTCCATTTTGTTGTAATTGCTGTGAAATGCTGAAAGGGTTAAGAAACTTTCTAACTGCTGTTTTGGATTCTTTCAGGAGTGCAGTTTTTAGAATGGGGTAACTTTCGGGGGGTTTTATTAGAGAGGCCTTTCAAGTTCCCTTCAGAACTGAACTGGTCCCTTGAAAAATGTGTTTTGGAAATTTTCTTGAAAATTTGGAAAATTACTGCTTGACTTGTAAGCCATATAATATCTGAAAAAAATGAAAGAGTGATTAAAATTTGATTGCTACATAAATCAGAGACATGGTTAATTATATTTATGAAAAAATTTGGGTAGTATGACTTTCTATTTGAAAGGCTTGCAATTTCAAAGTTTGAAAAATGCATTTTTTTCAAACTTTTCACCAAATTTCCTATTTTTTCATAATTAAAGACAAAACATATCGACGAAAATTTACTACTGACATGAAGTACAATGTGTCACGAAAAAACAATCTCAGAATCACTTGTGTAAGTTAAAGCGTCTCAAAGTTATTGCCATTTAAAGTGACACATGTCAGTTTTGAAAAAAGAGGCCTGGTCCTCAAGTCACTTTTGAGCTGTGTCTCCATAGAAAGACAGCAGAGTTGTTGTTGTTGTTATCAACATGCACAAGATAGGAAAAGGCTTCAAAATAATATTCATGTTTTTGGATATCCTAGGCATCACCGCGGTGAAACCAGTTTTTCTAACCGGACACGAAGTCAGACACGCAGGACTATGTGTCCGGTTTTAAAAAAAAAATGGTTTTGCTGTGGGGAGGCACAAGACGCTCACGGGCGGACACTGACTGCCATCTCCTGTTCAGTTTCTCGGGCAGAAAACGGAAACCCACAAAACAGAGTCTGGATGCAGGTGTGAACCCCCCCACTACGCCAAAATCATTGGAGTATCTACTAAAGAATGCAAAGCATTAGAGTTGGCGAAGGTGGGGAAAGCTAATCTAAGTCTAGAAATAAATGATGAAAATAAGACTGGGCTCACATCTGGATTCGGTTAACGCATGGGATCTCCATTCCCCATTCCGCTTGAAAAATATCTAAGTTGGACTTTTCTCTCCACATTTTACAAGTGGAAACCCGGCGGACCCCATTATAGTCCGCAGGTAACTACTTATTAAGCGGATTGGCTTTCTGTTCTTTTGGATACCTAAGTGGACCCAAGGAATGGAAACTCAAGTGCGGGTGTGAGCCTAGCGTGAAGGTAAAAAACAGGAGCTAGTCAGGACTGTTGGTTAGTTAGCAGAAGTTGTCTGTAGTCTTGTAGAATTAGCTGGGGAATGACGGAGTGAGTGAGACTTAGTCAAGGAGCAGGGCATGGTGTTTGCCATACCACAGGCAGGGCACAGCAGAAAGTTTCTGGATGTAGCCAGTGGTCTCACAACCAGATACAGAATGCCCAACAGATTAAAGCAATTTATTTTGTTTTTCCAAACCTGGTTGTCTCATGCTAGATATCTTGGGATACAGTATCTCAAAATAGACAAAAAACTAAGGAAACATCTATATATTTCTCAGTTTTAATTGAAATACAGTATGAGATAAGATCGGAAAAGATCGGATTCTGATCGGCGATCGAGAAAATTTCATGATCGCAATTGGAATTCCGAACACGATCTTTTTAAGTGGGATCAAGATTGGTGATTATTTCCCACAATGCTTTGCTACTGGCCAAGCATTGTGGGAAAAGCCTTCACACTGAGCGGAGTGTATACTCAGTGTGAACGCTTGCTGCAGTTCCATAGGAATGAATGGTAGCAGCTGGCACACAGCCTTAACCCCCTGCGCGCCGGCTGCGTCCATTCATTCTAATGGAAGACTAGCTAACATCTCTAGTAGCTACTTACCTGCAGAGATGGCTGGTCCCGTGCCCGGTGTTCTCGTTCTTCTTCGCCTCACTGCCCCCGCCTCCCAGGTTAGTGTTAAAGAGCTAGGAAGAAGGCGGGGCTTGTGGCTTAGGAGAGTGTGGGCGGGTACAGGGCGGGGAGACATGACATCTCTCCTCCCAGTACCCGCGCACACTCTCCTAACCTGCCCACACTCTCCTAACCTGGGAGGCAGGGGGCAGCGAGGCGAAGAAGAATGAGAACATCGGGCACCGGACCAGCCATCTCTGCATGTAAGTGGACACCAGGGGGGACTAAGTAGCCAGAGGATTAAAAAAAAATCTTCTGGCTACTTAGTGATTTAAAAAAATCACTACACAGTGTGGATTCTAACAATTAAAGCATTCAATTGTTAGATTACATGCTGTATAGTGAATTGGATTGTTTGTTCGAATGAAAAATGATCGGAAATCGGATTTCAAAATCGATCCTGAAAAGTCAAGATCGGCTCAACCCTCTTTAGGACCAATCTATTGTTTTAAGATTATCATGATTTATAAGCTTTGTACTTTTATTTCAACATAGCTAAGTCAGGGCTTGTTTGTGTGGTATTTCTATGGCATTACTATATGGTTTCTAAAATGTATTGTATGATTTTTGTGACAAACCGGAAAAAAATATATTTTTGGAAAGATTTTTAATGTTTGCCTTGTGGTATGAATGACATGCCATTCCTTATTATATAATAGGTATTATTATGGCAGTAACAGATATGTATATATTGCACTAGTTAGCCTTACTGTGTTGCATCTTACTCTTAGGATTTGGTAGCATGTCCTTTTGCAGGAAAGGGTTAAGACAACTAAACTAGTCAAACACGTCAAGGGACTTGATATAAAGCTTGTTTGGGATAGAATGGTGGCTAAAAAGAAGCCATTACCAAAGAAAACCCACATCAAAACACACATAAAGTTTTCAGGAAACCAACTTTTACACTTGAGCATTGTATAGCAGTATTATTTACACCCAATGGGAGTGTTGCTTAGGCAATGAATAGCAATATTATGATGTCACCATCTTCAACCTGAATACAATCATTCACTTCCCCAGGTAACTGACAGCACAAACTATTGAAAGCAATGGGAAAAAAGGTTTTTTGTTTGTTTTTTTCGCAAAAACAGATGGCCATTTTTTTTTTTTTTTTGAATGGACACATACGTACGGTATACAATACTTTTGTGTCCTTCAAAAAAAAAAGAACAGATAGGAACTTAATTTTTTTTCAAACATTGATATTTATTTAAAAAGATGGCCATCCATTTGCATTTGTTTTTTGTATGTGACGTAAAAACGTGATCTGAATAGACCCTTAGGCTGAGACCAGACTTTTGCGGAACAGCTGTTTTTTTTTTTTTTTTTTTTTTTTGTTTGTTGTTGATTTTGCTTAGGGGTTTTTTTTAGCTAAAATCAAGAGGGGCTAAAAAAGAATAGGAAATATAAAGGAAGCTCTGATACTTTTTCCTCTCTTAGCTTTGGCTTGAAAATTCTCAGCAAAATCTGAATGAAAAAATGTTTTTTCACCAATATGTGGACTCTAATTGACTGTTTACTTAATGTATTAAAAGTCATTCTAACGGCTAATTGATGGAGGTACCAGGTGTTAGACATCAACTAACCTTATATTTATGTTGTATCCTCGGGCACATGCAGTGTAATACACCACTATAAAGATGACTTTTCCATTCTTTGCCCCTGATGAAGAGGTATCGGTTCCGGTACCGTACCTCTTCAGTGTCAGAAGAGCGTTTCTGACAGTCTGTCAGGAACGCCCCTCCTTATGGTAGCATCTTTAGTGCTGTACTGTGAGAGGAGGCGTTCCTTACCACATGACGATGACGCTGAGCTGTGAGGAACGCCCCCCAGTACTAGTCTAAGGACGAATACTATCAGGAGGGGAGGGGGCGTTCCTTACCGCACAGCGCACTCTCAGCTTTTTAGAGGTGTATTACACTGCATGTGCTCCAAGATGTGAAAGGTCCTCTTTCAGATCATCAATATTTTTAATTTGTAAAACCCTTTTAGGCCAGGGCTCCATATGTTGTAAATGCCGTGGTGTGGCCACAGTGGAAATGCTGTAGCAAGCTTTCTGGAATAGGCAATGTGGGAAAAACTGTCTTAGCCTTAAAGGGGTTGTCCAGGAATTACAGTTTTTCGACAAGAAGCTGGGAAAGATCAAAAAAGTCATCCTTGTCTGTCCCCTGGTTTCAGAGATCACATGTGGTGAGGACTTCCACTGGCACAACCCCCCATATGCTGGACCAGACAGAGTGTTGGGGACAAGTGAGTATGACTTTTTTTAATGTTTCTTCTTCCCAAGTACTGTATCCCCTGGACAACCCCTTTAAACACTGCACTGCTGAATGACTTAGTTGTTTGAGTTTGACACAATTGCTCCCCCCCCCCAACCCGGATATCCTCCACACATCTTACCATTGTGCATGCCCAATCTATGTAGACATATACAGAATTTACAGATGATCAGCATTATTTTCACTTAGAAATTTTTCCTTTACCTCCTATAGACACAGAACTATTCCACTTCATGGTAAATCCAACTTTGGGTACAGATCATAGAGGATATATAGGTCTGTAATTTGGACATCAAGTTATAATCTCTGTTTAACACCAGTTATGATGTTAAAGGGGTTGTCCCATCACAAGGATCCTATCTATACTGCTTGTTAATGTGGATGTAAGACTTTTCCTAAATACACTGCTTCAGTAAAACTTCTTTGTTTGTCCACTATCTTACTTTATTCAATTCATTGTTGACACAGCCCTTGACTTATCTGCTCAAAAGTCAAGTGATGTATCTGCTGCTCTCATGGGGGGGGGGAGGGGCTAAGTGCAGGGGAGCGAGCCTGTGTATCTAGCTATTCCTGTGTTTGCACCACACGTGACCTAGCTTCCTACTCTCAGATAGAGGAGAGGAGCTGCTTTCATTTCAGAACGTCTTCTGTTCTCCCAGTTAGCAGGCTAGCTAATACAATTGTGTTCATTATGGCAGAGACAGGCAGTCTCTTTATGTAACACAGAATGGAGTTTCTCCTGCCTGTACTTCATAGTCCAATTTTGTGCATATAGTGTTGTTTGAGGACCTTTGATGGCATCACAGGCCCTTCAGCCGCCCCATAGGATCACGCTATGTGGTGGGCGGAGCTACACATTAATTTGGGGTGGAGCTAAACTACAGGTTGCATATGAAACCCCGCCCACCAATGACACAAGAAACCAGGAAGAAAGAAGATTTTACAGCAGCGAAGACTGGTTAGTATGCGACGTGGGAATACCCCTTTAAGAATAAATACTAAGAAATACCATTTTACGGCATACAGGATTTAGGGCAGCTTATTTTTGAATTGGGCACTAACCAAAATTTTTTGATTCAGTGATTTTTTTTGGAAAGGCGTCAAGCAATCCTTCAATCCTTTTGGAAAGGATACAATTTCCGTGTTGTGAATTATTGGACTCCATTGTTTTAATGTTCATACTTTAGAACTTTGTAAATTCAGACTATCAATATCTGCTCTGCTAGTTCGGCGCGCCTTCCCCTTCCTATATTTTATTAAAGGAAAAAGTAACTGCTATAGCAACATCATTTTGGTAATTTCGAGAAAAAAGGGTTGTTGCTATAAAATTCTTAAGAGAAAATGGAAAATTCATGTAAAGCACAGGCTATAATTTCAGTGATGAAGTCTTTACCAGGGTAATTTGCCATGTTCTACATTTTTTTGTGTGTGTTTTCTTGCCTTTATTCCGGGAAGGGGTTAATTCCATTTAAAGGAAAAATAGTTTGCTGCTGTCTCATTATTTTGCTAGTCTATACTCATTTGTTTTCTCTTGTGAGGCTATTTCAATATTCAATATCTATCTTTCATAAATTATTTATGACTTAATGACTTTAATGCAAAGTAGAAATACTTTGCTATTTGCCAACATGCAAAAAAAAAAAAGGAAAGCAAAAGAAAATGTAGCCTAGTTTAACATCCCATAACAACAACATGCTGTTCTCTCATATGCATTGCAAATAGAGATTTCCATTTATTGGTTCAAATTTAATGTGAAAATCTATTTATTTTAGCTGTGATACGTTTACAGTAAAATGTATCACCTTATGGAAGAACGTAATGCGAAACAATACAATGTCTGTGAGATAGAAGATTGGTTTGGGATCATTCCCGGTGTAAATGACATTAAATAATGCATTTAGATAAGATGACTTACACTTCCTAGAAACGCTTAAAGTAATGCAAAAGTTTTAGGGAGTTGGAGGAAATGCTGGAAAGTAAGAATGTTTTCAGAAATAAAGGTGTTTTTTGTCCATTAAAATTTAATTATTTTGTAAATGTAAATCCCATCAATATTTGGTATGACCTTGACCCTTTGGAGGCGGAGTCCTGGAAGTGATGATCCGGCCCCCGCAGAGCCCTGATTTCAACATCATCCAGTCTATATAGGATTACATGAAGAGACCTAAGGATTGGAGCAAGCAACATCCACAGAAGATCTGTGCTTAGTTCTCCAAGATGACGACAACCTCCAACAACCTCTCTGCCCAGTTCCTTAAAAACTGTCTGCAAGTATGGAGAAGAACCAATGCTGTTTTGAAGACAAAGGACTGGAGGCTGAAGGGGACTGACAATAATTCAGAACATGTTTATTAATAATGGTGTAGATCTTGACTATTATATATTTGGACATTCAGAAACAAAGAAACCAGTTTTAGGCTAAGGTCCCATGTTGTAGAAGCGCAGCTTTTTTTGTTGCTGATTTTGTTGCGGTTTTTTGAGCCAAAGCCAGGAGTGGATTGGGCAAAAGGTTGAAGTATAAGAGCTTCCTGTATATTTCTTATTCTTTTTGTAGCCACTCCTGGCTTTGGCTCAAAAAAACGCAACAAAATGGGCAACAAAGAAAGCTGCGTTTCCGCAACATGGGGCCTTAGACTTAATGACCTTGTAATACCACATACCATTCCCATAAAAAAACTCATCAAATCTATGACCATGTTCCTCTACTAAGCCCCACCCAAATCAGAATAAGTTATGATTTTTGACATGGGCCATGCTCTAAAGATTGTTTTTTGTAAGTAATTTTCTAGAGTAAATAATTTCATAAATTCTCCTCTTTAACCCTTTCCCGCCGATGGCATATTTAGATTTTCGGTTTTCGTTTTTGACTCCCCTCCTTCTAAACCACATAACTTTTTTTATTTCTCCGCTCCCAGAGCCATATAAGGTCTTAATCTTTGCGGGACAAATTGTTCTTCATGATGCCACCATTAATTATTCTGTATAATGTACTGGGAAGCTGGAAAAAAATTCAGAATGAGTTGGATTTGAAGAAAAAGTGCATTTCTGCGACTTTCTTACGGGCTTCGGTTTTACAGCGTTCACCGTGCAGCCAAAAATGACATGTTATCTGTATTCTGTGTTTTGGTACGATTTTGGGGATACCACATTTATATGGTTTTATTTACATTTTAACACCTTAAAAAAAATCCAAAACTGTGTTAAATAATTTTTTTTCTAAAAGTCTCCATATTCTGACAGCCGTAACTTTTTTTTATACTTCCGTGTACGGGGATGCATAGGGCGTCTTTTTTTGCGGGGTTGGGTGTACTTTTTTAGTTCTAACATTTTGGGGAAATGCTATTGCTTTGATCACTTTTTATTCAAATTTTTATCAGACGCAAAACAGTGAAAAAAATGGCGGTTTGGCAATTTGAGTTTTTCCCGCTACTGTGTTTACCGTACAGGAAAAATATTTTTATAGACTTGTAGAGCGGGCGATTTCGGACACTGGGATACCTAATGTGTATGTGTTTCACAGTATTTAACTAATTTTATATGTGTTCTAGGGAAAAGGGGGTGATTGGAATTTTTAATACTTTTTAATTTTTTTATATTTTTTTTACTTTTATTTTTTGCATTTATTAGACCCCCTAAGGGTCTTAATAAATCCCAGGGGGTCTGATCACTAATGCAATGCACTACAATGCTAATGCATTGCAATACATTGTAAAAAAAAATCGTAATTTCTTTTTCAGGCTGCATAGAGTAACCTGCAAAAGAATAACACTGCAGACAAGCTGAGGAGCTTTTACAAGGCTCCAAGCTGTCATGCCAATGTGACTTTGGCCCTGGAGCATGCTCCAGATGCCGGCGATCACCAGTAAAATGGCAGTGCCCATGCGCCGCCGGGAAAATGGCACCTTGGTCAGCTTTGACCGAGGCGTTGGAGGGGTTAATGCCTCCGATTGGTCCGGGCACCGACCGGAGGCATTAGCGCTGGGTGTCTACTGTGTGAAACAGTAGACACCCGGCAGCTATGGTGGCCGCCTGACTCCCGGGTGGCCGCCATAGTTAAACACCAGGCGTCCGCCGTACTAGTACGATGGATGTGGGAAGGCGTTAATATATCATATTCCTATGACACTGAAGTAGCATTGAAGGTACAGATATAGTAGGTTCGTTTTTTCATTACAATAGAGCGGGGTTTGTAATTTGGCACAACTTTCTGTTACGGCATAAATTATTTTCCATAGAACTGAATGTGAATATTCTAAGCTGCTGCGGTACATGTAAGAACTTGACTACTTGGCAACATGTATAGTTTATTATATTTATGTATGAAATTGCAGCTATAAAAATATACACTTTTAATTTGTTCTTGGCATAAAATCATATAAAAAATAATAAGATATAGATATAATATTAACCTCAGCAAAAACTCAACCACAGCTGTAAAATCAAATATATAACAGGATATCATTCAATTCAAGTGCTACCTCCTGTAAGTCTATTAGTTAATGTAGGTTTCATACTTTATGAGGAATAGGCAGCTAGAGGTGTGCAAACCTGGTCTGTCTGTTTAGTTTTAGACCCGTTCTATACAGTCCAAACCAAAACTGATATTATTATACTATGTAGTCACTTTAAATCCCAAAGTATACTAAGAAAAGGTCCAGGAGAGGTGAGTAAATATAGTAAACTGATTTACTCACCTCTCCTGTTCTGCGTTGCGGCACTGAACAGTCCTTCAGCATCTGCTTCGAGCCTTTTCTGACCTCCTAAATGATGTCAGCAGCTGATGACCATTGAGACCCTATCACAGGAGGCCAGAAAAGGCGCTAAGAGAATGAGAGAGTTCAGGAGAAGTGAGTATGACTGTTTGTTATGTTTACTCACCTCCCCTGGGCATCAACTTATTATATCCTGCTGTCTGAAGATATCCCAGAGTATAATCGTGGTGCATTGGTGGCGAGTCCCAAACATTTCAGGTTTGACTAAACCTGAAATGTTTAGAGAAATTCACCTCAAACCTAACTGGTTTCAAGTGGGATCATCACTACAGCCTATAGTACGTGCGCTAATTGGCTGACAATTCCAAAATATTTGCTTTCACTTTTTTCTTTTCTTTATTATTGGTTGAATCCAAATTGAAGCAATTCCCTTGGTTCAGTGAAGTTAAACAAACACTTTAAGGGTCAGTTCACATGCGGAGTGGAAGGGCGGATTTTGGCACCGAGAGTGATGCAGGGAGCCGCGTCATTGTCGGGCCAAAATGCGCCTGCCACGACTGTCGCGGCTTCCGAAAGTTGCAGCTTTCCCCTCCGGAGTAGGCTCAAGTGAATAGGCCGACTCCAGAAGCCGCGGCTCGACGAGCTGAGGAATCCACCTGAAGAAAGGGCAGCTTTGCCACTCATGGAAAAATTATCACTAGTGGTCTCCATAGACCACCATTGTGAGGGGGCGGAATATGACGTGGGCATGGGTTTCTGCCGCCTGAGGCGGACGTCAGAAAGCCAGCCCACCCCCCACCCCCGGAGGAGGGGGTGGAGTGAAGGGGGTGGGGTCGATCAGAAGGGGGCGGGACAAGGCCGAACGGAGGGGCGGGGCCGAGCAGAGGGGCGGGGCCGAGTGGAGCGAGCGTCTTTAGCAGGCAGAGAGCAGGCAGGGAGAGGACCTGCTCTCTGCCTGAGCGTGAGGGGCGGCCGCTGGAATAGCGCTGCTCCAGTGGCCTCCCCAATCCACCGCTCAGTGATAGTGACCCTAAGCCAGTCCAGGACAGCTTGTCCTGGACTGGCTTAGGTCAGCAAAAATGCCGCCCTCCCGAGGCCCTGGCATAGCGCCGCCTGAAGCAGTCGCTTCAGGTCGCCTCATGGGAGGTGCGGCGCTGGACGTGGGTTCCGCAACATAATCCGCCCCCTCTGTGCCCGTGTGAACTAGCCCTAATTCTGTCACTCACTGAAGGGATCACAAGTTACCTTGAATTAATCTTCAAACTTGAAACAAACAAGTGGATATCAGAACAAAGAACATACAGTATGCAGCATTTTTTATAGTATATGTATTTACGAAAGGGTTTGTCCAGGATACTATGAATATTCCAAGTAGCGGGGAACATCATAAAATATATCTGTTACTATACTCACCTGTTCACTCCCCAGCTGCTTCAGCCCTGCCACTCCTATGGTTCCGGACAGTTTTTGTTTCCTTTTATGTTTTTGACATTATTTTGTTAAATCCTTAACAACCACTTTCATTTTCATATTGCACAGTCACAGATGAAAGTAGTGAGTGGACCGGGTGCAGCATATTAGCTTTGCATGAATTAATATCTAATACTGTTATATCATGCTTTCAAAAACCTTTCAGTCGGAAGGTTCCATATTCTAAGTAATGTAAAGTAATCATATGCTATAAGACAGGTTCCTCATATAGTTTAATCTCTTTATGACTTTTTTGTCCATGTTTTCTCTTTACAAAATGTAACACTTCCTTAAAATATCAGTTTGCACAGAATTAACATATATGTATCGTATCGTCACCTCTCGCTCATAATAATGTGCCTGAGGACTGATTGTACTACCGGACATTATAGCTAGAGATTTGCAAACCGGTTCAGAGAGAACCAGATTTATCCTGAATTTTGTAAATGTTTCATGTTCGACCCAAAACTGAAAATTTTGGGTATTGCTACCAAGAGAATAATAAGTAGAGGTCCAGAGGTCCAGAGGAGGTGCAGACACATCCTTAGGGTCCTCTTCCAGTCTCCATTCACCCTATGGAACCACTTAGGCATGTGATGGGAAGGAGACTGAAAAAGGACTCTAAGGGAAATCAGAAGAGAGTGAGTATGTTTATGATGTTCCTGTTACTCTGAGGTTTGAAGAGACCCCATATAATAATCATAGCGTTAAGGGCTCTGATGCGAGTACAGGGTCCAAAGTATTCAGAATAGAGAGAAGCAGCAGAACTGAACCTAACTAGCGCTAGCGGAGAAACTGTAACCAAACTGCTGCACGCCCAGTATGAGCCAAAGCCAGTCTTAGAGCCCCTTCACACGGCGTAAGTGCTCGGCTCATTCCGAGTCGTACACGTGAACGCTTCTAAACACTTCCCATTCACTTCAATGGGAGCGCGCGTAAAGCCGGCTTTACGCGCGCTACCATTGAAGTGAATGGGAAGTGTTTAGAAGCGCTTGCATGTACGGCTCGGAATGAGCCGAGCGCTTACGCCGTGTGAAGGGGCCCTCAGTACGTTTTCACCAGAGCTCCTAGGGGTGGAGATGGACTTGGCAGGATCCCAGACCAGAGTTGACAACACAGAGCAACGTGCCACAAATTGATTAACCGCAAACAGAAGCCAGAGAACAGAATCAAAAGCAACTCACCAGACAAAGAGTAAAGGACAATATTCCAGATGGAATACACCCCCGAGTTCTGAGGGAATTAAGCATGGTCATAGACAGACCCTTGTATCTAATAGTTAAGGATTCAGTAATGACTGGGTCTGTTCCACAGGATTGGCGAATAGCAAATGTGGTGCCAATTTTCAAAAAGGGGTGTAAAAGGGAACCTGGAAACTATAGGCCAGTAAGTTTAACTTCTGTGGTGGGAAAGATATTTGAGGGCTTTCTAAGAGATGCTATCCTGGAGTATCTCAATGTAAATAATCTTATAACACCCAATCAGCATGGGTATATGAGGAATTGGTCCTGTCAAACTAATCTGATCAGCTTCTATGAGGAGGTAAGTTCAAGGCTGGACATGGGTAATGCAGTGAATGTGGTGTATCTGGACATGGGTAATGCAGTGGACGTGGTGTATCTGGACTTGGGTAATGCAGTGGATGTGGTGTATCTGGACATGGGTAATGCAGTAGACGTGGTGTATCTGGACATGGGTGATGCAGTAGACGTGGTGTACCTGAACATGGGTAATGCAGTAGACGTGGTGTACCTGGACTTGGGTGGTGCAGTGGACGTGGTGTATCTGGACATGGGTAATGCAGTGGACGTGGTGTATCTGGACTTGGGTAATGCAGTGGACGTGGTGTATCTGGATTTGGGTAATGCAGTAGACGTGGTGTATCTGGACATGGGTAATGCAGTAGACGTGGTGTACCTGGACTTGGGTAATGCAGTAGACGTGGTGTATCTGGACATGGGTAATGCAGTAGACGTGGTGTACCTGGACTTTTCAAAGGCTTTTGATACTCTACCACATAAAAGGTTGGTATGCAAAATGAGAATGTTGGGACTGGGGGAAAACATATGCATTTGGGTTAGCAACTGGCTCACTGATAGGAAACAGAGGGAACTTGTTAATGGTAAATATTCAGACTGGGTCACAGTCACCAGTGGGGTGCCAGTGAACCGCCGGTACTTACCCTTCTGCAGAGGCAGCTGTGAGCAGGAGCTGGGATCGGAAAGTGAGGCAACTGGCCCGCGAACTCCACAAACCTTTCAGACTCCTTTCAGGGGAGGTAAGGTTAACATAAAACATACTTTGACTTACCTCTCCTGGCTCCAGAAGGCTTCAGAGGATCACGCTATGCGGTGGGCGGAGCTGCATGCTAATTTGGGTCGGAGCTAAACGGCAGGTTACATGTGAAACCCTGCCCACCAAATGATGCAAGAAACCAGGAAGAAAGAAGATTTTGCAGCAGTGAAGACTAGTGAGTATGTGACGTGGAAATACCCCTTTAAGCTGCTGCAATTCACCTTTTCCCCCACTGAGTGGTCACACATAGACACATAGCATATAACATATCACTTTCAGCTTCACTTGTGATACACATATTTGGACATATCTAGCCAAGGGGATAGATAAAGGAGGACACCTATGCACAGCAGACAGACAAAAATTAGAAACAGAGATTTATGGGTTCCGGTTTTACATTTCCAGTGCTCAGTGAATGACATCCATAGTCGCCCTTGCTGCATTCTTTTCATCCATATATTTTCAATTCAGCGTCAGAAAGTTTAGATGTCACTATGAAATACAGAACATTCCAATAAAGATGTCGCTTACGTTCCTGTAACAGGACTTGGTTAATAACTTTGACTCTGCATAAAGAGAATAGATAAGTGCACATATTAAATGTGAGAAATGTCATGGAGTGACCTTGTACTTAACACTACATGTTCTTCAAATTCATTTAGGGCACTTGAGAACTACTTGAAAAATAACGGCCCTTTCTGTGAAGGCGGAGGTCAGCGATAGGCAAACAACATAAGTGGATCCAATTTAGTTGCCTTGGATTATAATTCACCAATGTAAAAAAAAAATTAAAAAAAGCGATTGTGCCAAGATAACATATGGTCTCTATGAAGAGGTAAGTGAAAATCTGGAAATTCATTACGTGTCTGTTGCAATATATCTAGAATATGCAAATCTGTCTCCCAAGATGTAATCAGGGAGACAGTGCCTCTGTTATGCTGCCCTCTATGGGAAGCACCCTGAACAACATGCCCGACTTCCCAGAAGTCTTTACTGCATAATGCAGGGTTATAACCAAATCAATTTCTCAGCTACGGACGGCACCGTTTCTGTCTGGTTGGACTTCATCAACGCAGCCTAGAGAGAACTGATTTGGTAGAAGTGAGAGGCTGAGAGACCAGATTGTGGGGATAACGTCTATCCTTAGGGAGAGACCACCTTCTCAGGTGTGTGGATTCTAACAAATCAGTTCTCTCTAGGCTGCGTTGATGAAGTCCAACCAGACAGAAACGGTGGCGTCCGTAGCTGAGAAATTGATTTGGTTATAACCTCGCATTATGCAGTAAAGACTTCTGGGAAAGTCGGGCATGATGTTCAGGGTGCTTCCCATAGAGGGCAGCATAACAGAGGCACTGTCTCCCTGTTTACATCTTGGGAGACAGATTTGCATATTCTTCCCATGTTCCCTTGCAGTGGAGCAACTATGGCTGTATAAGTCTCCACACCCCAGCAATATATCTAGACAGATATACAACAGCCTTGTCCTAAAGCTAGAGCATAATATAAAGAATTGTTTAAAGCAGATGTGGAAAAATACTGCAAAGTAAGAATGCTTTCTGAAATCCAAGGGTTAATAGTTTATTTTTGTCATTTAACAAAATGAAGTGAATGAAAAAAAGAGAAATGTAAATCCCATCAATATTTGGTGTGACCTTTGCTCTTTGCAGGAGGAGTCCTGGAAGTGATGCTATGACCCCCACAGATATAGCCCTGATCTCAACATCATCCAGTCTGTCTGGGATGACAAGAAGACACAGAAGGATTGGAGCAAGTCTACATCCACAGAAGATCTGTGCTTATTTCTCCAAGATGGTGGGAACAACACCCCTGCCAAGATCCTTCAAAAACTGCCTGCACGTTCCGAGAAGAATTGATGCTATTCTTAGGATAGGCCATTAACCACTTCCCACCGACGGCAATTTTCAATTTTCATTTTTTGTTTTTGACTCCCCCCTTCCCCTTCCAAACCCCATAACTTTTTTATTTTTCCGCTCTCAGAGCCAAATCAGGTCTTATTGTTTGCGGGACAAATTTTTCTTCATGATGCCGCCATTAATTATTCTGTACAATGTACTGAGAAGCTGGAAAAAAAATCAGAATGGGGTGGATTATTATTATTATTATTTTTAATATAGATTGTGAGCCCCATATAGGGATCACAATGTACAGTTTTTTTCCTATCAGTATGTCTTTGTAGAATGCTGTGGCTGTAAATCAATTCATCTGAATGAGTTTGCTTTGACACAAGCTCTTGGAGATTTAGTTATTTTGTTTAGGGTGGGTTCACATCTGCAGTCGTTGTCGAATTTGTGCAATCAGACCAGTTTCCGTCTTCTGCCCCGCGAAACTGGACAGGAGATGGAAACCCGGTGGTCAGTTTTAAAACCCATTCACTTGAATCGGTTTGCAAAGGTGACCACCTGTGTACGTGTGTGGGGAAACCAGACACAAAATACAGCATGTCCGACTTTGTGTCCGTCTAAAAAAAATTGGTTTCCCAGTGGACAGGCAGAAGACATACAGTCACCATTGCAAACCCATTCAAGTGAATGGGTTTTAATACTGACCACCAGGTTTCCGTCTGCTGTCCAGTTTTCCAGGGCAGAAGACGGAAACCGGCTGGATTACATTATTATTATAACCAAAGGATTTGATTGAGCAGTTATTTCAGTATTTCCATTTTCTTCCCCCTTATTGTTTGCCTTCATTCTTTCCTTTAAGTGATTTACTTTACATGCATCGCTACCAATAGACAATTCTGCTGATGGTGTAGCGATTAATTATTCACCTGGGTGTTCTTCTTGACATCTTGCGAGCTTATTATTCATTGTATATTCTATACCATCCCGCCTACAAATTATTCTTGACCCTCATGACCCTGTTTTTACAATAAACATATAGGCTCACAGCGAGCAAAAGTACATGTAAGTGCCTACATGGTAATTCACACTCTGATTACATTTAATGGTAATTATAAAAATATCTTTATTGAGCATCAAATCTTTTAATTCACACAAATCCCCCCCAAACAACATGGGCTTCTTGCCTCCATTCTACTCATTGCATGCACAATCATATTGATGCTCATTCTGCTTTTCTTTCCCAATCTTTTTGCCCTTTTTTGGGCTGTGCTCTCCATTCCTGTAGGTGTAGCCGCAATGTGAGAATTCTGGAACCAGAACAGTGCTTGGATTTTCTGTCCCTGACTTTCCATCAGACATTGGCAATGGAAAGTACAATATTGGGATTTCAGCCATTTGGCTTCTGCAGTTTCTGTAGAAATCCATTTACAATTAAGTCTTTGGTTTTTGTGTTATTAACGCCGCACCCCATGTGACTGCTCGGGATCACTGACTTCAGCGGTGACTGTTGACTTTATAGAGAAAGCCAAAAGAAGCCCAAGAAAGAATAACAAATGCTACAAAGAAGCTCGGGAGAGGTGATGGAAGGTGAGTATGAGTGTCTAGATTTCTTCTGCACCTCAAATTATTATAGTTGGTGCCTGAGAAGAACCTAGACCAGTGGTTCCCAAAACCTTCCAAAGGCCGGGCACAATTTGGGATGAGAATTTAGTTTGGGAACTCCATCAATCAAACATAGCCTTTTTTGGAATATAAAAATCCCTTCCTGGATTTGAAACCACTGATGGATTAGGACCTTCCCAGAGGTCTTCACACCATAATCAAGGTGGTTGTGATCCAAAGTTTTGAATCCAGTGCCCATCGCTAACTAAGAAACATAATACCGATAGCATTTTTTTTTTTGCATTTTATTGTGTGCTCATATAAAGAACAATATCCATGCAATATATTGTTAGTTCTGCAGATTAAACAGAGAATACAGGGTCACTGCTTACGGTTAGAAGACATGCAATTTATGGAAGATGTTCCCACTGGATTTGGTAATGGCAAGCTTTAGCGTTAGATGCTTAGTAAACCATAATATACAGGTCTACTCAGATTAATGTAGACTGTTGTGCCACAGATCTGTCTGAATGCCAGCAGGGGACAGGAATATTGCCAGCAGGGGACAGGAAGAAATGTATCCAGATGGGGTCCAGCCACTTAACAAAGTGCTTTTTGCCTTTCACTCAATAAATTGGAGTTTAGAACAGTTTAACCCTATTAGGACTTAATTTCAGGAGATGTTTAATTTCTTTTTCCGTGAACAACAATCCACTCACCAGACCTCCATAACCCAAAAGAATTAGAGTCTGCAAGTGCCAATGGTGGATGGGTTCTCACATACAAATCTGCGTCACTCCTGTCCAAAGCTTGTCACTCTCAGGTCCTTTGCCATTGCTGTAGTATTCCTTTGGAACCAAGTGTAGCAGTTAGCTCCCCCTGGTAGCCAGAAGCAGCCACAGAAGCAGTAGAGTGTTGCCAGGGGGTTACCTGATCTAAAGAGGTTTTCCAAGCAAAAAATAATGTTTCATAAAAGGTCTGTTACTGTTATTAATAGGTTAATAAGTGAACCCAAATACCTTTATCAGTGTTTTGGATGATTTCTGTGATTCTATGTGAGGTCTTCTGCATTTGTTTACATGGGCATCTTCCTGTTCTGTGTTTCCTATAACTACCATGATGCCTTGAGCTTCACCTAGAATTAATTCACACCAGTTCCTTTTCTCACTTCCTCCCCCTTCCTTTCTTACTCACACCCCCTCCCTGTTTCCCTAGCTAGCCTGCCCACTACTAACCCTTCCTAACTTACTCGCCCTCCCCCCGCCATTATACTTACCTGTGTTACAATGTGGGACAGGACGTCACTTCTTCTGGGCACGCCTGCGCAATAGAGCTGCCAAGATGTGCAGTAGAGAGTGTATCACCCTGTGAAACATATACTGGGCACTCATTCTATTGCGCATGCAGGCATTCCCACTCTATTCCACAGATGTGAGCGCCCAGCAGACATCAAGAAAAGAAGGTGCTGGCCGCCCAAAAGAAGTGACTTTCCATGCCCAGATGATTTGGACCAGAAGACAGGTAAGTTTGACGGGGTGAGTTAGTTAGGTGACATTCTGTTTTTGGAAGTTTAACTAAAAGTTCCACATAACGTGACCAGAAAATTGGAAAATGTGATATGAGTAAATCTAGATTTTTTTTTTGTTAACACTAACCAATTTAGAAGATAGGTGGGAGGAGGTTTTTTTTTTTAGCTTAGATTAATAATAAATGAATTTTATTTATATAGCGCCAGCATATTCCGCAGCGCTGTACAATTTGTAGGGTTCAAATACAGGCAGAAAGATACATTACAAAGAAAGTCATTTCACACACTGGGACTGAGGGCCCTGCTCGCAAGAGCTTACAATCTATGAGGTAGAGGGGGTGACACAAGAGGTAGCAGGGGCGGCATTGCTTATACAGAGGTCAGACAACATTGTAATAGAGGTTACTGTCATTACACAAACATAAAACTATATGAGCTGTCACTAGTGGTGTCCTGTAACATGTGGATGGAGCTTGGACCTATAGAGTTAGCCTGAAATGGCATCATATCATGTGGGGTAATGTGGGAGCGGAGACAGAGAAGGGTTACATTTTGGGGATTCTAATTATAGTATGGAAGGGTTTAGAAATATCAATTTATCCTGGACAACCCCTTTAAAAATATGTAAATTTTTTGGGGGTGTCTACTTTCTTTTTTGGGGGGGAGTGCTATCTTTTTTTTTTTTTTTTTTAATGAACTATATCTAGGGTTTATTTTCAGAGTAAGGCTAATATTTCAAGCCTGCTCCAACAGTCCTAAAAAATCACGCTAGGGCTTATTTTCAGGGGAACAGGGTAGTAAATCTAACTTATTGTACAATATTTGGCAAACATCAGCAAAACTGACTTCAAAAATTCCCCTCCCGACCAATTTCCTGGCTGAAGCCTCCTGTCTACTTTGCCTTGTGCATGGGTTCTGGCCTTGATCCCTGATATTACAGATTTCACTCTCACATTGTAAACCATGATATAATTGAGAGTTGATGTGTGAAATAATTATTGCAATCCTTCCCCATAGATATAAAACGTGCCTATAGTTCTGTACATTTCTCTGCGTTTTTCTGTTCCGCTGCAGCTAAATCACTTTTAATGAACTCCAGTACCCTGTGGTAAAGATCATGTTGTCAGACAGTAATAAGTTGATTACTACACACCAAAAATGCATTAAAAGTTTTCATTATAAGTTTACTCTGCATGCAGAATTGCTATTGTAATTTCCAACTGCTCTTACTAATGGCTTATCTAGCTCTCTGGCAGGGTTGGAACGAAGCTTTTGGGACACACTGGTTCAATTAAAAGAAAATAAAGCATGACTAGGCAATTAAAATGTATTTGTTTTCATAAATATTCTAACCATGTCTGATGGAAGGAGCTGATTAGATACAAGTGGAAAAGAATTATGAAAAGCTGTTCTGCAGATTTGCATTTTAAAAATATAATTCCATGGCCATGCATGTCGTCATTTCAGCTACTGCCAGTCGTGGAAATCTAGCCCGTAGATGGAAGACTCATAGAGTTATATCAGAAACAGAACAAGGCTCATTTTATACAGGAGGATAGCTATAGAGAGATAGCAAAATTCAACTTGACACTTTACAGTTCAGCAAAATTTAAAGGGGTTGTTCAGGAATTGGACAAATAACAAAGATAATGTCCAGCCTGTTCCTGGTGCTCCGGTGTCCATTTAGACATTTCGCTGCCATAAGTCCTGTGCTCCCACGTGACCACTGGGGTCAATCAGTGGTGTCAGGGGTCACTGGAAAGGAACCAGTCACATCACTCAGATACATATATCGGGTCCTTTCCTATGTCATGTGGAGCACAGGAATTTTGGCGGTGAAGGCAAAGCCAAATGGACACCAGCAGCGGACATTGGATAACATGAGAGTACGAGGGTATGCTGTGAACTGGGCCGGGGAGCAGTTTTTAACATAACTGATAACTGAAATCTATGCCAGCTGTGAGTGTAGATTTCAGTCCAGGAACACGGCTGGCCGGATGGTCACTTTATTTATGATGCAACATGGGCCTTATCATAAATTAAGCGCTGGTCTAGATAAATTTGCCTCATTGTATTCCATACTGGAATGGCAGACTAGCACATGTGGTCTATCACACAGGGGATCAGGTCATGTGTTGTAGGTGAATGGTGTCAAGACGGGGAATAACAGAGACCAACAAGTAGGTGCAGAGCTCATCAGCATTCCCAAACGGGGTGCGCTGTCTTGGTTGTTTATACCCTTTTTTTTGTAGACTGTAGACTTTTATAGACTAGCAAAATCACGGCCACAAACTAGCACGGCGCATACGATCCCCGCTCCCATTGAAATCAATGGGACCGTGTACAGCCCGCAAAAGGTCACGCGGCATCTACGCGCCACATCACGCGGCACGTTACACTGTGTGAACCCTCCCTAAATACACAAGTGGCTTATCTTATCTGAACATCAAATCAAACAGGCTTTATTGGCACATCTGAATAGATATTTGGCATTGCCAAAGCTAGCAAAGTGTGGGAGGGGAGTGGTGGGTATGGGTGGGTGAGGTGATTGATTTAGGGTATAACAGGCCGTGGAGTCTCATCTTCCTCTTAGTTGGTGGCTGCTATATGGGAAGGTGGGGTGGGGTGGGTTGTTTGGGGTATAACAGTCCATGGGGTCTTCCTCTGGTTTGGTGACAGATGGACACGTATTGGGCAGCGATCTCCACAGTGGCCTCTTCTTCTCCCAGTAGGATGTAGAGTTTCCTCTTCTCGTCTGCAGATATGAAGTCTGGGATGTGGACAGAGAGTCTTTGGTAGTAGACGGCCCTCACAGCTGAGTATTTGGTGCAGTGTAGAAGGAAGTGGGTCTCGTCTTCTAGGGCCCCCTGGTCACAGTGCTGGCACAGTCTGTTCTCCCGTGGCTTGTACGTCTGCCTGTGTTGCCCCGTCTCCATCTACAGGTTGTGGGTGCTCAGTCTATACTGGCTCAGGATCTGTCTGTGTTTGGGGTGGCGTATTCTCTCCAGGTAGGTGGCCATGGTGTAGTCTCTTTGCAATGAGTGGTACACGGTGAGTTTCTTGGAGTTATTTATTGCGCTTCTCCATTCCTCGATGTACCGCTCTCTGTCTCTCTCAATGACTCCTTTTATTTGAGCCTTGTTCAGGGCATGTTGGGGGTTTTGGCTTGGCAGATGGCTGATGCTTGGTTGGGGGGTATCAGTTTTTCTTGGGGCTCTGTGGCTACTAGCTAGTGTGGTTTCACGAGTCAGCTAGTTCAACGAACAGCCAGACACCATTTTGAAATTAGAAATTAGAAACATATACTTGTAGTCTTTGATCCAAGGTCTTTTAAAGCCTTGAAGGGAGAGAAACTGGGGGCCCCTTCATCAATACTATATAGATTTTTTGTTGGATATCTTAATTTAGTAAAGGAAAGGAGACTTTGTTTGTCTATGCATTTAATAAAAGGTATGTCAAATAGCAATGGGTGAACTTTGAAAGATTTCTTTTGCGCATACTGAACAGGTTTGCTCGCCAGTTGCATTTCAGTCCATACTGGAAGTGTTACTATTATACTCCTCTACTTAATATACTCTTGGGTCTCTTCATATTTATGGAGGGAAAACCCAAAAAATCTCAAGTTTGGCTGAACCTGAGAATTTTTAGATAATTTGTAACCAAATCAGGCTCATTATGAACCAGTTTGCACATCTATGATGCCAACATATACCTACTAGAGATGAGCGAGTAGTATTCGATCGAGTAGGCATTCAATCGAATACTACGGTATTTGAAATACTCGTACTCGATCGAGTACCACTCACTATTCGAATGGAAAAATTTGATGCAGAACCAGCGTTGATTGGCCGAATGCTATACAGTCGGCCAATCAACGCTGGTTCTTCTCCTACCTTTAGAAGTCTTCTCCTCGCTGCTTCCCCGCGGCGTCTTCTGGCTCTGAATTCACTCTGCCAGGCATCGGGCCTGGGCAGAGCCGACTGCTCATGCCCGCGCTACAAGAAAATGGCCGCTTTGACTGTAAGCAGCCATTTTCTTGTAGTGCGGACATGCGCAGTCGTCTATGCCCAGGCCGATGCCTGGCAGAGTGAATTCATTGCTGGATGACAACGCGGGGATGCTGCGCGGAGAAGACTTCTCGGAGAATCCAGCCCGACCCTCACTCGTGGACTTGGTAAGTATAATTTGATTGAACGTTGCCTACCCCTGAAACGAGCATTTTCCCCCCATAGACTATAATAGGATTCAATATTCGATTCGAGTAGTTGAATATTGAGGGGCTACTCGAAATGAATATCGAATATTGAGTATTTAACTACTCTCTCATCTCTAATGCCTACCTGATGGATGCAGATGGACACTCTTTTGCATTCACTTGGTGCATGTGGCTCTTATGGATATACGGTAAATATTCTGAGATTTGTCCATACAAATACACCAAACATACGAGAAGATGCTACATGAGGAGAGCCTTGGTACATTGGTCTTACTGGCATCAATAGGATTTGTGTAATGACAGACTCCAATAACTTTTAACTAATAAAATTATTTCCAGCTTTGTTCTAGAACTGCAGATCAGAGAATGTCACTTAGAATTCAAGCCGTCGTGTCTATTCAGATTCATTACATTTCAGATGACTCTCTCATGTGTTTTTTTTCGTGAATGCAACAGGGAGCGGGCTCGGTGGATACAGACTAGGGATCGGCATATGCACATTGATGTTTCAAAGTTTAATACAAGAAATAGTCATCCAGCTTTACTACTAATATTGGAATTCAATATTCAATCACTTGCGTGTAGGAATGTGTGAACCTGCATGGATTTCTGCAAAAATGAAAGCGTTCCCATGAAATTTAATAGCAAACACGTCTCCAAAGTGATGAGATTAACAACTTAAAAAACATTTTAATCTTGTAGCTAATTCCTTTGCGTCGAGGAAAAAAAAAGCTTCAAAAATGATACCGGTATTACCTGTCAAAACATAAAAAATAATGTAGATCTGGTTCTCCGCATATTCTTAGCGTTGCTCATATCTATAACATGGTAATGACTTATTTCGGAGGATCTAAAGGTGTCTCTTCAGATCATTGAGGCCCCAGTGTAAAACCTGTAACAGAGCCCCCACCTATCTTGTGTCATATTACCATTGCCTTATTGTGGCAAAGGGGTTTTTAAGATTGAGGTGTACTGCGTCTCTACCTCTGTACCCCCTTTGTATTCGCCTATCCCTAGAGTGGCACTCTCATTTTCTTTTACATCTAAATCACGTCTAGAGAACAGATCTCTCATATGTGACATCAAATCCTTATGTAGTTTTCTGAATTATATTTGAAAAGATATTCAATAAAAAAAATCTAAAATATAACAAAAAAATTAAAGGGGCTGTCCAGGATTTGGATAAAAAGCCCTGTGGAGGCCAGAGGAGATGTAAAAAAACAAAACAAAAAAAACACTTTCTTTGTACTCCTAGCTATTGTAGGAGCATGTTTTGTTGCTGACCAGGGGTGACAGTTAACCCGTGGCAGCCTTGCTGTTTCAGCTGTACTGTGCACCTATCCGGTGAGGTTAACTGGCATGGTGTTGTTGCAGCTTGTTCACATTGAGTACCGTGCCACATGACTGCCAGTGCAGTTTAACCGGTAGCACGCTGTTCAGACTTACAGCCGCCCACCTGGGCCTGTGGACCTCGCTGCAGTGTCTTGCAGACTAGAGGTTCTTTTGTTTAAAAAATATTATTTATATATATATATATATATATATATATATATATATATATAACCGTAACACTTTCACCACTGCACAGTGCTTGCAAATGTGTTCAGTAGTCCATTAGGGGGGGATCCCATGCTGACTCCCCGAACGGAATACCAAACACAAATGTGAACCAAAAGTTACTCTTCAACAACCACAGACGACACAGATTGGACTCAGCAGTGACGTGGGAAACGGACACCCAAGGTGGACAAAGGAGTGCCTGGGACACAAAAGTATGAATGTTTTAATGTTAAAATCTCCCCTGGCCTTAACAGGGTTTTGTCCAATTCCTGGATATTCCCTTGTCAATGCTATCCATCTACTTAAAGACTACCCCTAGCTACAGAAATGTTTTTGTTGTTTTTTAACATCAAGAATTTTATTTGAAATTTCTGTAATATTACAAAGAACAAATTAAAGTATCAACAATAAAGGGTGAACATGTCAGAGGGATGATCAGGGAGAGGAGGGGATGGCAGGAGGAACAAGAAATGGCCATCCCCATAGCTGAATTAAGCGCACTGTCGACTTTCTAGTGGTATATAAAACCAAATGTGCAGGAGGACATGAACGCTCCTCTTTAAACTTAACGTTTTATCAAAGCATAAGAACCTCATTTCCTTGCATTTGTACATTATAGCAGTAATGCTGTGGCAATATTTTGTCTACACTTTCCCATTACAACCAAATCAACATACAGCTGCACATACATTTCTTATTGTTTGGGAGCACTGATTTTTTGTGTGTATTTAGTCCAGTCTTTGTGTCACTACAGGGTCTATGCTACACTGTCTACCAATAAGTATTTGGACACTCATGCAAATGAAGATATCTGCGGTCATGATGTATGTCACGCCTTCCGCCGTCAAATATGAAACAGCATTGGCATTAGTGCATTGGCATTAGTCGCATGCAAGATGCCACGGAGGGCAGAGTGTTCAGATTTTGATAAAGGGGTAATTGTGGGGTACCACAGAAATGGTCGATCCTTAAGGGACATAGCAAGCGAACTGAATGACCCAAAATCTACAGTGTCCTATAAGATTACGGATTGGAAGGTGAACAGTGATTGTCGGAATGTGCCCCGAGTCGGCAGACCCCCGAAACTGGGAGATAGAGACCGAGGAGTGCTGGCCAGAGAAACCGCACCCAACCGATGGCTCACATACACCAGGAGTGTCACCAAGCATCCGGGAGTATTGTGTCCATGAATCCCATCCATAAGGAAGCATCTGCTGGGCTCTACCAACTATTGGATAGGAAGAAATGTTGTTTTTCTGTTCTGTCACAAGGGTCCAAATACACTCACCGGCCACTTTATTAGGTACACCATGCTAGTAACGGGTTGGACCCCCTTTTGCCTTCAGAACTGCCTCAATTCTTCGTGGCATAGATTCAACAAGGTGCTGGAAGCATTCCTCAGAGATTTTGGTCCATATTGACATGATGGCATCACACAGTTGCCGCAGATTTGTCGGCTGCACATCCGTGATGCGAATCTCCCGTTCCACCACATCCCAAAGATGCTCTATTGGATTGAGATCTGGTGACTGTGGAGGCCATTGGAGTACAGTGAACTCATTGTCATGTTCAAGAAACCAGTCTGAGATGATTCCAGCTTTATGACATGGCGCATTATCCTGCTGAAAGTAGCCATCAGATGTTGGGTACATTGTGGTCATAAAGGGATGGACATGGTCAGCAACAATACTCAGGTAGGCTTTGGCGTTGCAACGATGCTCAATTGGTACCAAGGGGCCCAAAGAGTGCCAAGAAAATATTCCCCACACCATGACACCACCACCACCAGCCTGAACCGTTGATACAAGGCAGGATGGATCCATGCTTTCATGTTGTTGACGCCAAATTCTGACCCTACCATCCGAATGTCGCAGCAGAAATCGAGACTCATCAGACCAGGCAACGTTTTTCCAATCTTCAATTGTCCAATTTCGATGAGCTTGTGCAAATTGTAGCCTCAGTTTCCTGTTCTTAGCTGAAAGGAGTGGCACCCGGTGTGGTCTTCTGCTGCTGTAGCCCATCTGCCTCAAAGTTCGACATGCTGTGCGTTCAGAGATGCTCTTCTGGCTACCTTGGTTGTAACGGGTGGCTATTTGAGTCACTGTTGCCTTTCTATCAGCTCGAACCAGTCTGGCCATTCTCCTCTGACCTCTGGCATCAACAACGCATTTCCGCCCACAGAACTGCCGCTCACTGGATGTTTTTTCTTTTTCGGACCATTCTCTGTAAACCCTAGAGATGGTTGTGCGTGTAAATCCCAGTAGATCAGCTCTTTCTGAAATACTCAGACCAGCCCTTCTGGCACCAACAACCATGCCACGTTCAAAGGCACTCAAATCACCTTTCTTCCCCATACTGATGCTCGGTTTGAACTGCAGGAGATTGTCTTGACCATGTCTACATGCCTAAATGCACTGAGTTGCCGCCATGTGATTGGCTGATTAGAAATTAAGTGTTAACGAGCAGTTGGACAGGTGTACCTAATAAAGTGGCCGGTGAGTGTACTTGTTGGTAGGCAGTGTATATTAGAAAAGTATGTTTTTTTGTTGAGTTTCTATTTTTTAGTAGATTTTTTTCTATATGTGTTATTTAATAAAAAATAGTAGAGAGTTAAAGGGGTATTCCCATAGCTCTTATTCTGCCGCCTGCAGGCTCTGTGCTCTCTTCACTTCCTGGATTTCTCGGCACATTGGTGGGAGGGGTTTCACTTGCTCTGCTATCTGCTATGTTTGCAGTTAGTAATGAGGGATTGGTTGTAAATGCATTACCACAGTATAAAGCTGATGTGGAAACTGATGTAGCAGGGCTGGATTTGAGTCAGTTTGCATTACATACAGAGGTAACAGACTCCTTATCTCAGCCCTTATACACCAAATTCAATTAAACTGGCTGATAAGTGGAAAAGCTGAAGATAGACAGCACAGTAATCCCGGAGTTCTCACCTCCCCTATCTGAGGAGCTCCGTTGCTTGTCAGCCCCCCCCCAAGAGCAGGTAGCTACGTCACTTGGGAACTGAGCATATAAGCCCAGCGGCCATAGAAACGCAGTGTCAACAATGAAGTGAATAAATTAAGATAGCGGTCAAACAAAGCAGTTTTGATAAAGCAATATATACACAAAATAGCAGTATAGATAGGATGCTTTTCATGGGACAACCCCTTTAACTTGAAGTGTCAATGTAAAATCTGCATCAGGGTACATAATTTGTAGTGTTGATCTTATATGGGATAGATCTTACGCGCCTCCTCCGACTCCTATACTTACTCCCCTACATCCTTAACATTTACCTTACGCTTCTAACGCTGTAATTCCCATCGGTATTTGTCATCATTACATTCTGAAACAATTTAAGACATATTTGCAAATTTCCATTACAATAAAGTGTTCTCTATACTTCCAGCAATAAAATATATGACATTGTTTATCGATCACATGCCGCGCGCCATTAAACCTGGAGAATGCGATTGTATGCACGCCGGATCATAGATTTTGAAAAGTCAGATTTGTTTCTTACTTGCACATATAAAAATTGCCAAATTAGTTTTTCACATACAAGCTTCACAAGACCTTGTGAGAACAATTGTAATGACATCGCTGAACCATTATCTGACAATTGGATTTATTTGTCTTTTATTACGGCTCGGGCTCTCCCTGCATGCATTTGCAAGAAATATTTTCTCTGTTAGTCCTGATATAAAATATTTAATGTGCACATGATGCTTCAGTATTAAATATTTTATCGCTCACAGACTATGTAAACCAAGGTTGAGTCACTTTTATTTTATAACGCAATACGTTCATGCATGTAAAATATGCAAATTATGTAAATAAGAATTTAAATATTGATGGCTAAGTAAGTAAATTAAGATTATTTTAGCTTTATTAATATGTATGATATAATTAAGGCACATCTTAGGTTTTCTTTATATATATAGATTTTTTTAAGGTTTATATAAAGTTCATATTTATATATTATGGAGTATTTTATCGAGGACCTGTCACCTCTCCTGACATGTTTTTTTTTTTTTTTAGTAAATATTCCCTATAAAATAATAATATTTCTGGAAATTCTTTTCTTAGAGCATTGGGTGCTTTCTTATTTATATTATTCCATCTGGAAATGTATGACTGTATTATAGGCAAGTACATGACTCAACACCGGGTCTCATGATTGGACAAGATTGTAAGTCAGCCCAGGTTGACACTTGATACATGTCGAACTGACCTTAGTCCTTATTGACACACCCTATTGACAAGGCTAATGCAAACGTCATGTTGTCAATTTGCTCATGCATGAAAAGGAAAGAAAAATTTTACTCTACAGCAGGGGTGCTCACACTTTTTCAGCATGTGAGCTACTTTATAAACTGACCAAGGCAAAAGATCTACTACCCACTTCTTGTGGGTGGGGCCAGGCCTGTGGGCGGAGTAGAGTGTGTCTGTGGGTGGGATCTGGCATGTGGGTGGAGCCGGGCAGAGCGTGAGAGCAGGAGACAGCGGCGTTCTGTGGCCGCCCAGGGATCCCCGGTGTCTGCTTGTTCACAGTGCAGGCTGAGAGTTATCTCTCAGAGAGTTGTCCGGAGATGACTCTCAGCCTGCGCTGTGAACAAGCAGCACCCCGGACCTCTCCATCCCTAAGAGCGGGGAGCGCATCATCCCCCGGAGCTGCTGCTGCCCGGCCTGCAAGTGTCCGGAGTGCTTGTTCACAACGCAGGCTGAGAGTCGACTCTCAGCCTGCACTGTGAACAAGCAGACACCGGGGATCCCTGGCTACATCCCACAATCGACCCATACGTCCTTTGCAATCAACCGGTAGATCACAATCGAAGTATTGGGCACCTCTTCTCTAGAGCCATGTCAAGAAAGGTAATAGTTTCTTACGGGGGTATTCCCTTCTTAAAAATGTATCCTCTATTCTTAGGATAGGGGACAACAGGCAAATCAGTTGGGTTCTGCCCCTGGTTCTGAGTGGAGTGGTGGTTAGGCAAGGTATCCATGATTTCAATGGTTGTTCCTTTACTTCAGCTATATCAGGTGCAATCAATGGAGCAATGCAGATCAGACAACCAATCCATTTAGGACAGGGGAGTTTTATTCTCATCGGAAGGACCTCCACCAATCGGCATGTTATCCCCTATCCTATGGATAGAGACTAACCTGTAGATGAGAAGCTGCTGCTCTTTATAAGGAAAAGTAATTCTCCAAATGGGCGGTAACCGCATGTTTTTCTATGAGAAAATAAAAGGTTCCTGCCCACATGGAGAATCAGAGTTAGTTTAGATGTAATCTTCCAGGGAACATATCTATTGAACAGATTTAAAAAAAATAATAAAATAAACACCAGATTGTTCAAGGGAACGGCAATAACCAAATAATATATGTTTTATGGCATTTCAACTTGGTGACAGGTCCACTTTAAAGAGCACCCTTCATGTCCATATACACGTGTGGTTTTCATATACTGCTAGAAAGGAGACGGTGCACTGAATTCACGTTATGTGCCCTGGGACTGGAGATATTGGTGTTGTTAGTTTCATCACCGATCTCTGCCCACTGTCAGAAAGACGTTCCTGATAGTCTAACTAGTCTAGTACAAATCTATGGACGAGTACTGTCGGGGGGGAGGGGGTAGTTCGTTCCCTACAGCCCAGTGATGACGCTGTAGACTGTCAGTAATGCCATTCTGACAGTGGGGAGAGATTGGTGCCTAAACTAATGGCACCAATATCTCTGACTCAACGGCACACAACCGGAAAGCCAAAAGTGCACCATTAGGAATGCTGGAGGGTCTTGGTAGAGATCTTTGCCCCCATGACTACAATGACTACTACTCCCAACTTCTTGACCTGTCTTCCAAGGGACTACTGAACATGCTAGCTGTAGAAGACACTATATAGTACATGCAATGCATTAAAAAGTGATAAAATGTGTGCCTAACCTCAATGGGGCCTGAATTAGGATTAAAGGGGTTTTGCATAGATCACCTTCACCCTGTTTGAAGAGACTTTAGCATTTAGGTCTTCCAGATTATTTCAGAAACTGCAGAAAATACAGAAACACAATTGACATATTTTCTTTATTTGTTTCTATCCTTATTGAACCTTTACCTGGTGGCTAATATTATTTGGGTATTTTCATGAGTATTTCCGTGTTATTTCGACTTAATACATAAGCAATTCTGTGTATTAAAGGTAGTAAAAAAAATATCACTTTTGCTTCTTCAAATATTTCACACGTTGGAAGGAGAACCATAAACTAGGTAGGGCTTTCATATTACATTTATAATCAAATATCTCTTTTTATAGGGAATGATAAAAGCCCATAACCACAGTATGGATCCTAGTGTCTTTAAATTGCATGTGGCTCGATAGCGTGCTGCTACAGTGTATGTATATTGCTAGTCTGTAGAGGAACAACATTCATCAAACTTCTACAATGTTGCCAGTTGATTAATGGTCTGTAACAACTAATCTATAATAGATTTGGAGAAACCTTGGATGTTAGGGCAGGAATGACCGGATTATATGCTTATGACACATTATTCAACCTTGCACCTGGTTTTCATCCTTTGTATATTCACATTATATTGTTGAAATTTGTTCATGTATCGATTGGAAGTTGTGATAATAGGACGATCATCAGGAGATGCTACCAATGCCACCAGCATATGGAAGAATAGTAAGATCACCGTAATCTAAAGTGTTATTTGGATAATTATAATGTGACTTGTTTTGCAATATAGCCAACGCTTAAAGCATCTCTCCAATGATAGAATCACTTTTCATAAATGAATACTATATGTTGCTATTAGATTAGACTTAGATTTCTTAAATATATCGTATTAAATAAATGTGTTTCTCTGCTATGCTATAAGCCCAAACTCATCTATCTGCAGGGCTGGGTTGACTTGCTGGGTTCTTTTGCCAGACTACTTTGAATTTGTTAAGTCATGTTAAACTTTGTTGCATTTCTACATATATGTAACAGCTTTGCCCATTCGGTCCTCTAGGCCATCCTCTGGTCACATGCTACGGCGCAGGAGACGTGTCCATTTGCAATCCTGTGCTCCTGATGTTTTAGCACAGCTGGGTATTCGTTGCTGTTTGGCAGCTCAGCCTGTGCTACTAGTCCTCTGGATACTATGGAGTTAAGTTTATAGCTAATTATTTGACATTTCTTCTTACCAATCGAGCCTTGGGCAGATTCCCTTTATATAGTCTTCCATCCCTCTCTTCTATGCTTGCTGTTAGCTTATCTGAGCTTGCTGACTGTCATACTGTTTTCTGTACTTATATATACACTCACCGGCCACTTTATTAGGTACACCATGCTAGTAACGGGTTGGACCCCCTTTTGCCTTCAGAACTGCCTCAATTCTTCGTGGCATAGATTCAACAAGGTGCTGGAAGCATTCCTCAGAGATTTTGGTCCATATTGACATGATGGCATCACACAGTTGCCACAGATTTGTCGGCTGCACATCCATGATGCGAATCTCCCGTTCCACCACATCCCAAAGATGCTCTATTGGATTGAGATCTGGTGACTGTGGAGGCCATTGGAGTACAGTGAACTCATTGTCATGTTCAAGAAACCAGTCTGAGATGATTCCAACTTTATGACATGGCACATTATCCTGCTGAAAGTAGCCATCAGATGTTGGGTACATTGTGGTCATAAAGGGATGGACATGGTCAGCAACAATACTCAGGTAGGCTTTGGCGTTGCAACGATGCTCAATTGGTACCAAGGGGCCCAAAGAGTGCCAAGAAAACATTCCCCACACCATGACACCACCACCACCAGCCTGAACCGTTGATACAAGGCAGGATGGATCCATGCTTTCATGTTGTTGACGCCAAATTCTGACCCTACCATCCGAATGTCGCAGCAGAAATCGAGACTCATCAGACCAGGCAACGTTTTTCCAATCTTCAATTGTCCAATTTCGATGAGCTTGTGCAAATTGTAGCCTCAGTTTCCTGTTCTTAGCTGAAAGGAGTGGCACCCGGTGTGGTCTTCTGCTGCTGTAGCCCATCTGCCTCAAAGTTCGACGTACTGTGCGTTCAGAGATGCTCTTCTGGCTACCTTGGTTGTAACGGGTGGCTATTTGAGTCACTGTTGCCTTTCTATCAGCTCGAACCAGTCTGGCCATTCTCCTCTGACCTCTGGCATCAGCAACGCATTTCTGCCCACAGAACTGCCGCTCACTGGATGTTTTTTCTTTTTCGGACCATTCTCTGTAAACCCTAGAGATGGTTGTGCGTGAAAATCCAAGTAAATCAGCAGTTTCTGAAATACTCAGACCAGCCCTTCTGGCACCAACAACCATGCCACGTTCAAAGGCACTCAAATCACCTTTCTTCCCCATACTGATGCTCGGTTTGAACTGCAGGAGATTGTCTTGACCATGTCTACATGCCTAAATGCACTGAGTTGCCGCCATGTGATTGGCTGATTAGAAATTAAGTGTTAACGAGCAGTTGGACAGGTGTACCTAATAAAGTGGCCGGTGAGTGTGTATATATATATATATATATATATATATATATACTTACTTTGGCTATTCTCTGTGACTACTCTTTTGGATTCTGACTCTGTACTTCATTGCCTGACTGGTTCTGACCCCTGGCTTTCCTTATTATCTATATCTGTTTGTTTATCTTGTCCATGTTTTGTGTTTACACTTCTTTGTAAGAAGAGACTGTTGCCCAGATGTCCTCTAATGCCTAGGGCAGTGGCGTAACTAGGAATAGTGTGGCCTCGTGGTGAACTTTTGACATAGGCCCCCACCACCGACCGACACCAAAGACCCTGGCCGGCCGACTCCCCCCCCCTCATGATTTTGCCCCATAGTTGCCCTTGCACACAGTATTATGCCCCTGTTCACAGTATGATGCCCCCATAGTGGCCCCTACACCCACTGTTATGTCCCAATATGGACATCAATGAACAATTGTTATGCTCTGGGATCTGAAAAGATAATCAGAGGCCCAAGGGGGGATACAAACATATAAAAAAAATATTACTTACCTATCCCTGGCTCCACTGCAATCCCCACTGATGTTGGCCATCTTCAATGACGTACGGGATGTCAAATGACCCGACCCTGCTTCATGAAGTATATGGACACAGGCCCTGGTCATGTGATGTCAGGGACATCAGACTAGTAGCCCGGAGCCCAGAGAGGTAAGTAAATGTGGCCCGTTACTGGCTGGAGTTACTCCAGCTGGTAATGGCCTATTAAACAAAAAAAACAGCGGTAGCGGCTGTCAAATAGATGAATCAATGGAAATCTTCAAGCGGAATCTGGATAAACATATAGCTGGGATGATTTAGGAAAACCTGCACTCGCAGGGGGTTGGACCCGATGGCCCTTGAGGTCCCTTCCAACTCTACCAAAAAAAGTAAAAAAAAATAAAAAAAAAGAGTATGGTAAGAATGTTCTGTATTTTTATAAGTTCCGAATACCTTTTAAGACACACAAGTGTTGTAGCTTATATATAAAATGATAACGTCTATCATCGAATGTCTATTGATTTCCATCGAGCATTACTATTTTTCCTGTTAAAAACTTTGCAATCTGTGATATCAACATAGACTAAAGTAGATCTCATGAAGATTGGATCAAAATTGAAAATTCCTCTAGCCTAACACCAAAGATCCAGCAATAAGCTCATATTTTATCATTTTGATCATTAGAAATACTGTTTAGTAGAAAAAGGAATCTAAATATATAAAGTATATATATCAAAAATATACTCGTCACTGTAGTTATAAGAAACATCCCAGAACCCCTCGGCAGTGGAGAGGCGTGTGCCAGGAAACGGCAATATTTCTCTGCTATAATTATATATTCACACCAAGGCTACATCCGTAATTATCCTGGATAAGGAACATTATTTGCAAGAAGCTTTCTCTCAATTATCTGAATGCAAATATTATGAGAAGTTAAAATCTTATCCAACTAAAAGTTTAATTAGAATACATAAGGATCTTTAGTAGATTATAAAAGGGAATTTGATTTATTGTACAGTGGAATTCCAGAATGGCAACCTTTTGTTCTTTCTCTAAGCCTTGGCTTCAGAAAACCACCTGTGTTCTTTCGATCATCACACAATGTTCTCCTTGAAATGTTACAGATGTTTTTTGGTTTTCAATAGCCTGTAGTGTATGCTAATTATTTAGTCAATCCAAGGTGACTTCAACAATTCACTAAAAAACCTCCAGGTGTATAAATGCTTATGAGTTTATCAACTGCTAATTCCAAGATCTACTGTACAGTAGTTACTAGTGTTAGAGTTGTCATTTACCTTACCCCAGGACCAACCAGGTAGACCATATAATCAGATATTAAAGACAGACACACATGAGTTAGATTTCCGTGTGTCCGGACAGAGCTCTGCAAAGTTCCGCCCAAAATCAGTTTATTTTATAGTAAGTATTGTCATTGAGAATTAACCAATCAAAGAGTATATCAGAAATTAACCAATCAGATTATGTCAGAATTCTACCAATAGGATTATAGCAAATGGTTATAAGTTGTCCAATAGTATACAGACATAAACAAAACATCCTAACATGGTAATCATATGACTGGTCAGGAAATATGCATAACCTGGCCAAAAATACATTCTTTTAATATGACACTAAAGAAATCTGGGAACTTTTCCACTAAATCTGGTATCCATCATTGCTCTGCTAATTGGACTGAAAGTGATAAACGTTGACAGCTATCTTCCTTATTTCTAAGAAAAACCGCAGAACAATAACAATTGCACATCTGGTATATTGGCTAACTAACCAGCACAAAGGTTCTGATGTGGGTTAGCTAACTTGAATATGGAGTAGAGGATACAAAATGTCTGCTGTGTGTACCAATAAGAATACACATCAATTGAACTACTCTAACACTAGAGATGAGCGAGTAGTACTCGATCGAGTAGGTGTTCGATCGAATACTACGGTATTCGAAATACTCGTACTCAATCGAGTACCACTCGCTGTTTGAAGTTAAGATTCGATGCAGAACCAGCGTTGATTGGCAGAATGCTATACATTGCCAATCAACACTGGTTCTTCTCTTACCTTTAGAAGTCTTCTCCCTGCACAGTGCTCCCGTGTCATCTTCCGGCTCTGCATTCACTCTGCCAGGCATCGGGCTTGTAGTGCGGGTATGCGCAGTCAGCTCTGCCCAGGCCCGATGCCTAGCCCGAGTGAATTCAAGGCCGGAAGAGGACGCGGGGATGCTGCGCAGGGAGATGAATCCAGCCCAACCCTCACTCATGGACTTGGTAAGTAGAATTTGATCGAATGTTGCATACCCCTGAAATGAGCATTTCCCCCCATAGACTATAATGGGGTTCGAAACCCGTTCGAACAGTCGAACAGTGTGTGGCTGTTCGAATCGGATATCGAACCCCGAACATTTTAGTGTTCGCTCATCACTAGTAGTTACATATGACGCCAGGTTCACACCTGAGCCTGGGTTTCTATTCTTCGGGTCTATTCTTAGGGAAACCTGATCCACTTAAAAAGTGGTTACCTGCAGAAACCCGCAGACTCCATAATCTACAATGGGGTTTTCTGGTCAAAGGAAAGAAACCCCAAACATAAAGTAGGCACAGCCTAGCTTGTTCAAGGTCTTGTATAGATAATTGCAGGGTACTATAAGGCTATGGCTCCATGTGGCGTCCCACAGCGGTGGCAGTGAAGAACCGTGATGCGGCGGCAACACATCACAGTTATTCACGCAACGCTTTAGACTGAAAGTTTGCAGAGGTTTCCTCTGTGAACTGTCTGTTTCAATTATACCTATGGGGAAATTGCTGACATTTCCATAAGTATAATTGACATGCTGTGATTTCCAAAACCGCGCCAGTTTTGGAAATTGCGGTGTGCCCGCAGCTCGGTTTTCACCACAAAGTGGGCATAGGATTCACTAGAACCTCATCCACTTTGCTCTGCAAAACTCAGCGGGCAAATTCCGGTGCTTACGCCACGTGGGGCCCCTGGCCTAAAAATAAATATGGCAATGCTCCCTCCTTACCACCAGCTCTGGATTTTTGGTTTCGGTATTACAGTAAGAGATTTGTTGAACTTTCAGGAAAAACACATTGGACTGAATTTACTAATCTTGCTGTGCCAAATTTCTGTTGCAAAAGTGGTGCTTTCTTGGTGCTGTTTTTTGCAAAAAGAAAGTACCAAATATGGCACTCTATCCATTTTCTGACCTACTTGCTGCTTTCGAAAAATGGGATCAAGACAAGTGGGGAACGGGCACTTTGGCTCAAAATAAAAACCATAACTCATACAGCAGAAATAGCTAAAATTTTACATCAGTCCTTGACTGATTTCAGTACCTACTTATGACATGACCGTCATAAGTCAAGTACATCTGCCACCAGTACACAAATTATTGAGACCTACACCTCATGCCTTAATAAATCCCATAATCTACAATGACCCATCAGGTTCTGGGGTTACGGTACATACTGATACTTACCTCAAGTCTGTATCTTCTGGTCCTGGCCTTTTGTTCTTGAATTTATGAATTTATTTTTCACTTTTCCATCCTGGTTTGACATCTAAACTTTTCAGCTCTGAATTTTTTAATAACCTCTGACTTTCTCCTTGTTACGTCTCTGGCTCCTCATATCTTGACTCATACCACATCCTATGGACTTTGAGTAAGACAGTGATGTCCATGTACACCTGCAACTCTATTCAGACAGAGGGCACTGGACTCCCATACTCGGGATGAGTGGAGCTCTCATCAGTAGAGATGAGCGAACACTTTTCGATTGAATAGATATTCGATCGAATATCAGGCCGTTCAAGGTATTTGATTCCAATCGAATTCCACAAGGCAAATGCACTAAAAATTCGTATCCCCTCCCACCTTCCCTGGCGCTTTTTTTGCACCAATAACTGTGCAGGGGAGGTGGTACAGGAACTACGACAACGGAGGCATTGAAAAAAAATCGGAAAAAGTAATTAGCTGGCTAAATCAGGTGACCTCCAATTTATACGAATGGTGGATTCGTTCGGGATATTCGATTAAAATTGAATACAAGGCCGCAAACGCAGTAAAAATTTGTATCCCCTCCCACCTTCCCTGGTGCGTGTTTTGCACCAATAACAGCGCAGGGGAGGTGGGACAGGAACTACGGCAATGTAGGCAGTGAAAAAAAAATTGGAAAAGGGAATTGGCGGCCGGAAACTGAACCTCCAATTTAGACGAATGGTGGTTTTACCATTCCACTAATTTGGGACTGTGAACTATGTGACTGTAAGACAAGGATAGATGTACAGGCAGGGTTATCTAGGGATTACCTTTATTTAGGTGGGAATGTCACTCACCCAGCTCTTTGGGGCTCTATCTGGTCGGGATCCCTGTCAGCTTGCGATATGCATGAGCTGACTTTTTCCCATAGGAATGCATTGACCAGCCTTGATTGGCCGAATGCCATACAGAGTACAGCTATCGGCCAATTAACGCTGGTTCTGCCGGAGGACGCGGAGTCTCAGATCAGTCCACAGCAGTTTCCATTCTGGTCCGATCTTAGACTCGGCCTCCTCACAGACGAGCCTCCGGCAGAACCAGCGTTGATTGGCCGAATGCTGTACTCTGTATGGCATTCGACCAATCAACGCTGGTCAATGCATTCCTATGGGAAAAAGTCAGCTCGCGCATATCGCAAGCTGACAGGAATCCCGACGTAATACAGTGACTTGGGCATGTTAGATGCCCCCAGACATGCTTCCCCTGCTGTCCCAGTTGCATTCCAGGGTGTTGGCATCATATCCTGGGGTGTGATAGTGGACATGGTGACTCTCCTGAGTCGAAGAGTGGGATCCCCTGAAACGAGCATTTTTTCTTCATAGACTATAATGGGGTTCGATATTCGTTCGAATAGTCAGAATATTGAGATGCTATTCGGAACGAATATCGAATATTTTACTGTTCGCTCATCTTTACTCATCAGCAATCACCTATCCTTTTGAACCTAGTGGTTGTGATGTGAATTGCAGCCTGTCAGTGTTTGTTAGTATGCCACAATATTGCATTGAATTGGTCTCATGAGAATTTGAGCCCTAAACCAAATCTTCACCAAAATTCAAAGTTGCATTCAAATTTATGACACAATACAATTAATATTGATAGATTTATTCTCATAAAAGATGCTCATGAGTTCTACTATTTAACTTTATGTTTTGATATATCATTACTTTGCCGCTTTTATAGCCATGCACAGTATAACATCACGGGTTACTAAAAAGTCCTTTTTTTCACAAGGGTTTCCACAGCAACCATCCATTTGATGTAGCTCCTTGCTGTTCAGAACTCAACACTTATTGCAGAGATTGTCTATTGTCTAATAAACTATTCTTGTTACAAATGGAAAATGGCAATATAATGCGATATCCAGTCACATCTGCAGGTTAGGTGTTCTATGTGAAAGGACGCATATTTTTCCGACTTACAACCTGGAAGACGTAGGCTGTCAATGAACTCTCAATAAGGAACCATTGTTGTCATCTTAATACATTAGTATTTGGAGTGTTTCTATTGTATAATTAAAATTAGACTTTCATTTGGAGACTTATTGAACCCAAGGGTGTGATCGCCAATTACATGCTCTTCATGAACAATGACTGTAAAATACGATGTAACTGGATGACAAAAGTCAAACTCTTTACAAGTACTGTTATAAAAGCAGAATTGGTCATTGAATTGTTAATTTTATGTATCATTAATGGTCACCAGCTAAACTTGTGTTAAAGACAATCTCAGTGGGCTGAAACAGATGTACAAACAAGCTGCAGAAAGGGAAATAAAACCTAGAAAGTACCCAAGCTGTCTTCAGTAATCCCTGTCCTGTGAAGTCCCCTTGCATCCCTCTACAATCTATGCTGAATGCAGCGGCCAGGCTCATCTATCAGGCTAGACGCTACAGCGATGCCTCCTGTCTGTGCCAGTCACTACACTGGCTGCCTATTCATTATAGAATACAAAACAAAGGCTCTCCATAATACTGCATGTCCTTCATTCCTCCTTCATCTCTGTCTACCGCCCAACCCGTGTTCTCCGTTCACTCAATGACCTAAGACTTACATTATTATCAGAACCTCCCACGCTCGTATACAAGACTTCTCCCGAGCTGCACCACTTCTCTGGAATGCTCTACTCCGGACAATCAGATAACTCCCATTTTCTACAGTTTCTAGGGCAAACTAAAGACACATCTTATCAGACAGGCCTATCACAATTCCTAATGTAACCCTTCCATTCCATAATTAGAATCCCTAAAATTAACCCTCGTCTGTTCCAGCTCCCACATTACCCCACACGATATGATGTCATTTCAGGCTAACTTCATATGTCTAAGCACCAGCCACATGTTAAAGGACACGACTGGTGATGGCTCATAAAGTTTTATGTTTGGGTAATGACAGTCACCTCTATTACAACATTGCCTGACCTCTGTATAAGCAATGCTACCTCCGATGCCGCCCCTGCTACCTCTTGTGTTACCCCCTCTACTTCTTAGATTGTAAGCTCTTGCGAGCAGGGCCCTCAGTCCTATTGTGTGAAATGACTTTCTCTGTAATGTATCTTTTTGTCTGTATTTGTACCCTACAAATTGTATAGCGCTGCAGAATATGTTGGCGCTATATAGATAAAATGTATTATTATTATTATTAGAATCCTGCATTGAATGTGGATATAGCCCATGTATAGTACAGCATGGATGCAAATACCCACAGATGGGAGAGTACAGCACATGTACCTTTGCATGCCATGTGCACAAGATTTCATTGCAGGATTGAATGGTGGCAAACAGAACTGGAGTTATCAAACTAGTTGATGAGGAAATCTGAAATATATGGAATTTTAGTATTCCTTTTTTGACTCTATTGTCTAAGTATAAAATTTCCCTGAATATATATGACTTTCCCTCCCCCCCTATTTAGTCATATACAGTTATACCCCTTCGTCACCTCTATATAAGTGTCTGGCCATTTGATCAAACAGTATCTAATCTATGTAACAACCCCCACCTTCCATGTGTTGACTATCTGTTGTATACATCTTTTAGGACTGTGCGGCAGGAGCAGCCAAGGGATCAGGGTCGCAGCCTGTTCTGCTGTTACTTCTCAGTCCAGCAAGCCTGAGGTTAATTCCCTTGAAGCCGATAGGTGTGGTTGGTTTCCTGACTGACAGAGATGCTGTATACACCCGCATTCCCTCTATTTAGGGAGGCAGGTGTGTTCGCCTGGTGCCTGAGCCTTAATTCAGATTTGTGCACATCATTGCAAATATTAGTTTGGCAGTAACCTGCCTTAGCTAGGTAGGTCCTTAGATAGAATTGTCCCCTAGATAGAATTGTTTCCGTAGCACGTACCCAGGGAACTCCTACCTTAGCTACTCTGCCATCTGTGGTGGTTCAATAGCAGGTGGCTGTAGCGGTTGCAGCCCAGGAGGTTACTGGGAACACATGTTAGTTTAACAGTTAAGCAACTGTTAGACATGGTTTCCTTTGTTCTGCAGTGGCCTGTTCCCTGTGTAGTAACAGAGAGCATCCAGTTGGTGGTGTAGCCTGGCAGTGAGGCTAACTGTCGGGCCTTGTTCACACCAGTGTGCCCTGTGGTTCAGAACCCAGTTGGGCTCTGCAGGCTTTTGTTTATTTTTTTAAGTAAGCCTGCTGACCAGAACAATATAGTCACATTGAATAGTAGCCAAATTTCTTTCTTTGAGACAGATGATGTCACATGTCAGCTCATGTACAGTACATACCAAAAGTTTGGACACACCTTCTCATTCAAAGAGTTTCCTGTATTTTCCTGACTATGACAATTGTAGATTCCCACTGAAGGCATCAAAACTATGAAGTAACATATGTGGAATTATATACTTAAAAAAGTGTGACACAACTGAAAATCTGTCTTATATTCTCGGTTCTTCAAAGTAGCCACCTTTTGCTTTGAGTACTGCTTTGCACACTCTTGGCATTCTCTTGATGAGTTCAAGAGGTAGTCACCAGAAATGGTCTTCCAATAGTCTTGAAGGAGTTCCCAGAGATGCTTAGCACTTGTTGGCCCTTTTGCCTTCACTCTGTGGTCCACCTCACCCCAAACCATCTTGATTGGGTTCAGTTCTGGTGACTGTGGAGGCCAGGTCATCTGGTGTAGCACCCCATCACTCTCCTTCTTGGTCAAATAGCCCTTACACAGCCTGGAGGTGTTTGGGGTCATTGTCCTGTTGAAAAATAAATGATGGTCCAACTAAACGCAAACCAGATGGAATAGCATGCCGCTGCAAGATGCTGTGGTAGCCATGCTGGTTCAGTATGCCTTCAATTTTCAACAAATACCCAACAGTGTCACCAGCAAAGCACCCCCACACCATCACACCTCCTCCTCCATGCTTCACTGTGGGAACCAGGCATGTAGAGCCCATCCGTTCACCTTTTCTGCATCGCACAAAGACATGGTGGTTGGAACCAAAGATCTCAAATTTGGACTCATCAGACCAAAGCACAGATTTCCACTGGTCTAATGTCCATTCCTTGTGTTCTTTAGCCCAAACGAGTCTCTTCTGCTTGTTGTCTGTCCTTAGCAGTGGTTTTCTAGCAGCTATTTTACCATGAAGGCCGGCGGCAAAGTCTCCTCTTACCAGTTGTTGTAGAGATGTGTCTGCGGCTAGAACTCTGTGTGGCATTGACATGGTCTCTAATCTGAGCTGCTGTTAACCTGCGATTTCTGAGGCTGGTGACTTGGATGAACTTATCCTCCGCAGCAGAGGTGACTCTTGGTCTTCCTTTCATGGGGCGGTCCTCATGTCAGCCAGTTTCTTTGTAGCGTTTGATGGTTTTTGCAACTGCACTTCGGGACACTGTCAAGGTTTTCCCAATTTTTTCGGACTGACTGACCTTCATTTCTTAAAGTAATGATGGCCACTCATTTTTCTTTACTTAGC